>NW_006794802.1:56042-58312 GCF_000442215.2 Lipotes vexillifer | reverse complement strand
CAACGTGAAGAGCGTTAGTAGATGATTCTGGAGAGAGAAGCAGGAACCAAATAATGAGGGTTTTGTGAATAGGGTTATCCCAAGACCCCTGAAAAGTTTTAATGGGGAGGGAGGGTTGTGACATGATTGGATTGTGTTTTCTTAAGATCTACTCAGCCTGCTCTGCGGAGGATGGAATGGAGGGGACAAGAAGAAGGCTAGAAGACCACTTAGAAGGCTGCCACTGACCTGGAGAAACAAGGCAATGGGCAGACCAAGGTGGTGATGGAGGTAAGGAATAGAAGTTATGGAGTTGAGGTATTCAGGAGGTGCAATTGACAGGTCTGGGTGATAGAGTGGTGGCAAGGAGAAAAAGCGTCAATAAGTCTTCCATTATCTTGCTTCCTCTTTACTACAACCCTGTGAAACACATTATTTTTTTCTCAATTTATGATAAGGGATTTGAAACAAAGTAGTTAATGACATGCCCGGGTCACACAGCTAGTAGGTCTGGCTCTCAAGTTACTCCCTTTCCATGATGCTACACAGGAGTCAACAAGCTGCTCCTTGTGGAAGATTCCACTCCCTTTTGTGCCTCTGAAAGCTACACCTAGTCAATACCTCGAGCATTTGTACTTCACCCTCAACATTCCCTGTTTGCTTATGCAATAGCATAATAAATAAAATATTATCACAGAAGCTGCTGCAGTTTGAGTCAGTTGACCTCCAAGGACAGTACAAATAGATTCCTCTGTTGGAGAAAGTATCTTCATGGGCTTATCTGGCTACGAAGAGTGAGGGTCCCCGGAGAAAACTGAGATGAGAAAAGTTTGGCAGTAAGGAATTAAATCGTTCAGCATGACAAAGAGGAATTTTGCAGCAGGTACCATGGCCATCATTGTAACCTTAGCACCTGGCACACAAGAGCCAGTGTGTATTTTTGTTGAAACTCTGGAGGTAGGGCCCAGCAATCTGTGATTTATCAAGACCTTCAGGTGATTCTGACACACCCTCAAATCTGAGAACCTCAAATCTTTAAAAACCTTTTTAACACTGCCCATACCATAGCAGGCCCCCAAATCCTCAGTGAACAGCTGTTATACACAACAATCTTTTGTTAGTAATGCTTTGTGCCCAAGCATTACAAAGGACAAAGACCAGCCATTCCAGAGTTTCTGACAATGACCAGCAGCAAGGCAAGTCCATGCCAAGGCAGAGTTGGGGCCAAGTTACAGAAGCAGCTGCAGCTCAAGCGGTCCCAAGAGCAAATGTGAGACAAACCCTCAAATATGTAGTAAACATTCACTATTTGCTTCCCAAATATCCATCCCCATTTTTTTTCGGTGATAAATGAATGAATGAATGAATGAATTTTCATCTGTGGTTATAGCTTTTCCCCACACTTAATGCATAGCTCTAGATAGAGCACATGACCTAGATCTAGCCAATCAAAGCAGCACATGCCCTGGCCACAGTGATTGAGTTCAGGGTTGAACACACAGGCTAAGCAGAGCCAAGAAGACAGAATGGGATTTTTCTCAGACGTCTGGGAAAAAGGGAGGTTCTCCTTCCTATTGAATATGACTGGATATTATGCCAGAACTCCTATGTTTATTGCCAGTTGAGGAAGAAAGCATGTCTGAAAACAGGACCAACTCTACAAAAGTAGAGTTGAAAAATACAGAGAGAGCAACCTGGTGCTGGTAACATTTTTGAGAAGCCAGATCAAGCCTCATCTGAAAGCAGTCTACTTCTGGACTTTTTTGTCGCATATGAGCCAATAAAAACTAGCTTCGGCTAGTTTGGATGGAGTTTTCTGTCCTTTACATCTGGAGGAGTCCTGATTGTGATGTAATACACTGAGTTGAGTTATTTTATTTCGAAATTGTGGCTACAGAAAGCAGGAGAACTTGGGTCAACCAGTTACGCAAATCTACCTCCCCTCAAGACTATGAGTACCCTGAGGTCTGGAACTGTGTATTATTTCTTGTGGTAATGATAATAGACACTCAATGATTGTTTTAGGAATAAAGTTGGGGGGACAAGAGGAAGGCAGGGTGGCAGAAAGAAAAGGGGATGAGAAATGTATAGATTTCTCCCAATGGTGCAGGAACCCTCAGTCTCCCGGTCACTTTGCTCAGGGTAGACTAGACCCTGCAGGGGCCCAGCAGAAACCATGAAGCAGGAAATGAGGGCATAGAAGCTTCTGGCATCAGGGTCCTCCAAAGGGCCACTTACCAGGAAATTGCCTAGAAATGATGGCGCAGCCATAACTGGGTCATTACTCTCCC
>NW_006794802.1:39241-55933 GCF_000442215.2 Lipotes vexillifer | reverse complement strand
TTCCCTACAAATATTTCTCCCTTTTGTGAGCAACAAGGACCCATTCAGCCCACTATGTGGTGCCTCAGCTGAAATAACAGACCAGAGGGAATGTGTAATTGGCTTTCATCAGATTGAAACCATAGGGCAGCCTGGCCAAGCCGAAGCTCTGTCTCTGGCTGTAGCACAGAAATTATTTACTGCTTAATGTCAGGCCATGTGTGAGGAAGAAGAGGGAATAGAAGGGGAGAGAAAGAAGAAGACCAGCCTTCCGGCTAGCTTCAGCCTTTCTGGCAAGGCTACTCAGCCCGGAGCTTCGTCTGAAGAGACAGACAGAAGGGGGTCTGGCTCCAAACTTTTAGGGAAGACGGCTGCTGGGGCAGAGGAGGAACAGGAAGAGAGACAGAAAAGGGAGGGGTTGGAAGAGAGGGAAAAAGTTAACCTTTAATGAAATAAGTCAATTTACAAATAAAAAACAGTATCCAACTGATATCTTCCCCGCCCCCATTGGCCTGCACGAACACTTGGATATAACAAACATAACATCAGTCAGTTCATCAACTCATCATCTGGTGTGTGGTTTTCAATTATAATTTAATAATTTCAAAGATTAGAATGAAAATGAAAACTTGAGACTCATCCAAAGGGACATAGAGTATTCTTCCAGGGACCTATGACTAATCTGTATTTTGGGGAGAGAGGAGGAGTTTAAAATGACCCAAATCCTTGGGAACTTTGCTGGGTGATTTGGGAACTCCATGATTTTTCTCATCTACTTCCAGGAATTTTCTACCTGGGCTAGACTGTACCCCACTTACCTTTCCTTTTTGCCCCTCAGTGAGCTTTGTGTACCCCATCCTGGCCCACCAACTTCAGGGGAGCATGTGTATTCCACACAGGATGAGGGAGACAGGACTCAGGGTCCTCTGGGTGCTCTCCCCAAGGACCCTAACAGCAATATTGTTGGGCAGTTCCCAGGGTGCTGCCCTGTTATGCATTTCCCCAAGCAAACTGTCCCAGGATCCCATGGCCTTCAGCCTTGGTTTTTTCATTGCCATTGTATCTCAGGAGCCTATCTTTAGATCTGAAGATCCAAAACACCACATGGCCTTAGTTTCCTGGTCCTGGGGAAGGGCTGCCAGGCAATGCCAGTAACGGCAAGAACAGTGAATCACACAGTCCTAGGCTCAGTCCACCTCTACCACCCACAGCTCCATGAGGCAGTGGTGGAATGGAAACAGAGACAGAAAGACCTACCTCTTTGATCTCAGGCAAGCTTCTCAGTTACCCCTGTCTTAAACTATGTAAACCTCAGCGATCTCATCAGTAAAATGGAGGTTATCGTAATTATTTTAAAGATTCGCTAGGAGGATGAAAAGAAATACTGTGCCTGGTGTGAAGCAGGCACTAAATAACTGGTTGATGTCGTTATCATTGTTACTATTATGTGACCTTTGGCAAGACACTTAACCTCTCTGAACCTGCTTTCTTATGTGAAAAACTAGAAGTAATAAGAAATATCTCTTAGGATGATCGCAAGAATTATATATGTAAAGGAATGTATAGATTATATATGTAAGGATTACAAGGGCAATACATGTAATATATGTAAAGCACCTGGCACAGTGCCTGACACATAGTAGACACGCAATGTTAGATTTCTTTCCCTTTCCTTCCCAGCCTCCCTCTGTGAAATCCAGGATAAGAGTTTCCGGGCTCCCTCATGATCAAGCTGGCACCAACACTTATCTAAAAACCAGAAGAATCTGTCCCTGAAGGTGGTTTTTCCGAACTTCTGGTCCTTGGAGCACCCTACCTGCTGCGCTCTCAGCTCACACCCTTAAAAGAAAAAACTGGGGAGAGGCAGGCCTCCGCGGAACGCGCGGGGACGGCCAAGAGGGAAGCTGACAGCTGCAGGACTCGTCGCTGAGCACTAGGGGGAGCAATACGACCGAGAACACAGTGAGGGCCACGCCCAGAAATCTCAACTTCCCCTGTGCCCCAGTCGCCCAGGTCGGGCTAATCCAAGCTAGAAGAGAACCTTAAGGACTACTCAGAAAGGCCTTTGTGGGAGCAAACAATGAGAGAAAATGTAGGGAGCCACGGAGAGCACACTGTCCTTCCCACTTCAGCCTGGTCCCGGCCTCGAGAGCTCTCTGCCGCTGCTAGACTGCAACCGCAGGATCCCCTCCTGGAGGAGCCAGGTGGGGGCTTGAGGAACAAGAGGTAAGGGAGCCAGGCCAGGTCACTTTTCCCGGTCACTCCAACTTTTACATCTAGCTTACCCAGCATCTGAGTAAGTTTCAGTGGGTCACAGCTAGAAGGAGTCCTATAGAGGTCCAGATGCTCAACCCTTAGATATTCAGCTGGAGGGCAAGGACCCAGAGAGGAGAAAGAGTTTGAGCAAGATCTCCCAGGTAGTTTATCATCACCCCTCATAAGGTTTATCAAATACTTTCATGTCCATTATCTCGCTTGGATATTCACAACCACCTGGAGGAACTATTATTCCATTTTACAAATGAGGAAACTGAGGTTCAGGTAAGTGCCCATAGCTCTCCTCTTCCCTACTAAGTTTTCATTGCCACCCACTGTTCCCTTCTCTCTTGCTTTCCCCAGGAAGATTACTACCCAGCTCCAGATATTACATAAATCAAAATTTTAAAGATTTATTGCATTCCCCATCTTCCTAACCCATCTAGTATGATGGAGAGATGACAGAGCATAGTAATTGTGAGGGTGGACTTTGGAGCCAGACCTGAATGAATATATTCCATCTTCATCACTTATGAATTCCATGACTATGGACTTCTTTGTACCTCAATTTCCTCATCTGCAAAATGGGAATATTCACATCTATCTCCTGGAATTCTCTTAAGGGTTAAATCAGATGTACTGTGAAGCAATTTCACAGTTCCTGGCATATAGTAAAGGCTTGAGAAATGCTTCTAGCATAAATAATTATCATACAATTATAGAACTGAAACGATCTTTAGGAATTAGTTCACTACTTTCATGCCATTACCAATGAAGCTAAACAGAGTTAAGTGGGGGTGTTACTGTGCAAAGTAGTTTTGCATACTGGTTTGAATGGTTCCCATCCCCACCCCCCCAGAATCCATGTCCATCTGGAACCTCAGAATGTGAACTTTTTTGGAAATGGGATCTTTGCAGATGTAATGAGTTAAGATGAGGTCATACTAGATTAAGATGAGTTCTAAATCAAGTATGACTGCTGTCCTTATAAGAAGAGGAGAGGGGGCTTCCCTGGTGGCGCAGTGGTTGAGAGTCCGCTTGCTGATGCAAGGGACACGGGTTCGTGCCCCGGTCCGGGAAGATCCCACATGCCGCGCAGCAGCTGGGCCCATGAGCCATGGCCGCTGAGCCTGCGCGTCCGGAGCCTGTGCTCCGCAACGGGAGAGGCCACAACAGTGAGAGGCCCGCGTATCGCAGAAAAAAAAAAAAAAAAAGAAGAGGACAGGACATATAGAGACATCAAGTCACAGAGGGAAGAAAGTCATGTGAAGACAGAGGCAGAGACTAGGGCGATTCAGCTACAAGCCAAGGAATGCCAAGGTTTGCCAGGAACCCCCATAAACTAGGAGAGCAGTTTAAGTCCCATAAACCCACCCCTACCAACACCCCTCACCCAGGAACCGACCTTGTCAACACCCTGATTTCAGACTCCTGGCCTCCTGACTGAGAGAGAATACATTTCTGTTGTTTTAAGCCACCCAGTTTGTGGTAATTTGTTACAGCAGCCCTAGGAAACTAGAGTTTGTGACAGAGGGAGAACTCCAGCAGAACTCAGTTTTTTGTTTTGTTTTTTTACTTCCAGTCTAGCCCTCTTTTACTCCATCATTGCCTCCCCAAACCAGCAATAAACATTTGTGGTAGACCTACCTAGGAAGTTTACTTATTTGGAGAAAAATTAACACACACTATAATCTTTAGCACTTCTTACTAAATTGTTTCCTGACACACAGTAGGCATTTAATAAATACTTACTGGCAAGTTGATAAAATAATAGATATAAAAATGGTATGTTGTGTTATACAAATTTAAGAAATTAGTACAAACCCACTTTCTACCTCTGTGTATGTACATCAGTGTGCCAGACTCTAAATTAATTTACACATTTTATATATTTGAAGAATCACAAAACTTCAGGTTCACAAGCCCTGCCCATGCACTAGCTCCTGGGGTGATGAATTAAAAAGAGAGTAATCTGAATACCCTCAGGACTCAATCCTAGACGGTGGGAATGATCCCATTCTTGCTGGGTCCTCCCACACTCACTGAGGAATGGACAAGTGGGAGCTCAGGGAATCAGGGGAGCTGCCGGTTGCTGTAAAGGAAGAAAGCACCAGGTCAGCCTGGGAGTAGAATGGGTGGTGGTGGGTTAACAAAGGGAAGGAGGGGAGGAGGGATGAGCTGATTCACTGGGACAACTCTTAGAGTGACTCAGAAGCCAGCAGAAAATAGCCTGTTCTCCCACATCTGCCTCATTGTCGGGCAATGAGGCACTTCCTCATTGCACACCCGTAAGGCAGGGCAAAAGGGAGGAGGAGGAAACGGAATTTTTCAAATTCATGGGCCTAGTCCAGCACTTAAACTCTGTGTTTTTAACCATTTCAGACATTTGTTTCAAGTGATGTCAGTATTTGTTGAGCACCTACTATGTGCCTGGCCCTTCATCTCACCTTTCAGATCATCAGTCTCCTGAACACAGGGAATGATGTCTTTCTGAAGTTCTGTATTTCCTATTTGTTACTTCAGAAGCACTTGGGCTGCTGTTGAGCACCTCAGTACAGTCTTCTTGTCCTTCATATATAGAGATGAACTTCTCCAGCCAGCAGTCATTAGGGAGAGGCATGGAGCTTGTTTCGGTCTCTAATGCTGGATTTACAGTCATCCAGGCCCACTCTGGACCAGCCCTCCTTGTGAGAACCAAGTGTATGGTGAGCAGAATATAGCACAGGTTTGAAATCACACATCTTGTTGGAAGTTCTTTATTTACCATTTACTAGCTCTATGGCTTTACTTGATTTCTCTGAATCTGTATCTTCTCATCTGTAAAATGGGCACCAATGATGTCTATCTTACAGGTTAGGAAAGATTTTTCATTTGGTAGTGAAGATTAAATCATTATATGAAAGTACCTGGCACAGTGATGACATTAATACCGGTTTACTTCCTTCAAACATATCAATGATTGCAGACTGACCACATCCTTCTACCAGACTGTAAACTGCATGAGGACAGGGCTGCATCTGTCCTGAGATAGTCTGCCTAGGTGAGTACTAGGCCCCTAGTACTGTCTTGCTTAATAAGAATTGTTAATATTAGAAATAATATATTAAAATTAATTTACATTATTTATGCATTATAAATATTTAATTGTATTTATTATATTATATTAAAAAACAATGTGGTTATTATTCTCTTAACCAGTTGAATCAATCTGTGAACTGGAAAAGGATCCAGAAACCTTGACCTAAGGAAGGGGTGCATCCTCTCCCTTTTCTGGGTTATTTGGTGCTGGTAAGGCTTGCTGCGACCACCAGCAAGATGTGCATTCCTGTGTTCACGAGGGACAGGCATTCCTTGCATCCTCTACTGCCCTGTGTCCCAGGGTCACTGCAAACGTAGCCCCACAGTATAATGGGGCCAAGGACACAAAAAAGTCCCCTCATTTGTAAAACATAACGTAGAAAACCATGACACACAAATTTTATTCATTCGACTTCTACCTGGAAGGCAGGTCTGGCTGGGTTTGGGCTACCCGGTGTCCCCGCTCCAGGAGCTCCAGAGCTACTATTCTCTTCCAAATGTAATGTGAAAAGAGAAGGGGGGGGGTCTCCGGGTTTTTTATCTTTGCGCCTTTGTTTCTAGCACAGGCTTCGTACGAGAAAAAAAAGAGAGAGCAAGCAAGCCACGTTACCAGGTTTTCAACAACCGGTTTTCTAAAGCAGACACAAAGCGCACTTCATTTATTAACATTTTGGATGAAATGAAACGTTAATGTGCCTGATCAATCAGGACACCCGAAACCCGCCGTTCCTAAGCTGCCCGTACCATGAGGGTAAACACGAAGCACTCGCCACCGTCCGGTCCAGAAATCGCTTAGAAGGTGGAAAGTTGCAGAAGCCGGGCCGTGAGGGTCGTAAGCCCAACCCCTAGCCCGGGCCGGAGGACTACGCTTCCTCCCGGAAGTGACGCGAGCTCAATCCCAGCTAGGCTCTCCCCAAACAAAAGGGATCTTGGGGCCCCGGGAGGAGCCTAAAAGACATTGGAGAAGCCCCTCCTCCAGCCGGAGCGGATTGGTGGCAGGGCTGGAGAGGCGAGAAGGAGATTGGCCCTGCCGAATGCCAGGGCCCTCGCCAGGCGGTCGAGGGGCGGAGCCTCGGGGGGCTGTGGATGGAGCGGGTGGCAGAGGCGGCAGGGAGCGGAGCCCCAAGCGCTGGGAAAAGGTAGGAGCCGCTGGCGCCCGGGCTTGGCGGCGGATGGGAGGCCGGGTTCTCGAGAGAAAAGCAGGGGTAGGACCACTGGTGTCTTCCCGCCGCCGTCCCAACTGCCGCTCGCGCCCATCCCCTGAGGGGGCGGAGCCGTCGCCTCTACCTCCCGGTATTCCCTGAGGAGGCGGCTCCTCAACCTTCGAGGGTGCTCGCAGCCACTTATTGTCCCCCGTCAACCCCAGCTCCCCAGAAGGGGCTGCCCTCCTGACACCCTCCGTTTAAAGGGCCCCCTCGCCCAGCCCCTCAACCTTGGGAGAAGGCGTACGGGTTCCCATTCTGTAGACTGCCGTCCCCACCCCCATTTGTCTGGCCGCCCCCGGGAGGCCAGACATCCCTTCCTACACCTGTCCTTCTCGCTAGGGTGGGACCAGAGCTAGTTTCATCCGTAAGATAAAAATCAGTGTTCAAAAAAAAAAAAAGAGAGAGATGGGGCGATGCAAAAATCAGAGACCCGACCTAGACTGCCAGCTCCACGGACGAAACGGCCTTCCCCCACTTGGGTTCTTCCCATCCCCCATTCTCTGATCCTCAGCCTTCCGCCTGAAGCCCCTAGGATCCTCTTTTCTCCTGTGGGGCATCGAGGGCTCACCTGCTCCGGGATCTTTTTAGTCTCTGGAGGAAGGAGAAATAGTAACCTTCCCCGCCCCCCTTTGTACCTTTATTCCTTGAGGGAGAACCCAACCTCTAAGGGTTTTTTTAGGTTTGAGTTGCGTTTCATTTTTGCTTTCCACCCTGTTTCTTCCCTGAAAACTGGATGAAAAACCACCCTTTGGTATTTCATAATGAGGTGGGCGTGTTGGATATCTACAGAGTTGGTCTTGTGTGGGTAGGAATGCAGTGTATATTGTTGGGCTGTCAGTGAATAACAGCATGCTTTCAAGTGAAACAGTACAGATAAGTAAATAAAGAGCTTTAGATTAGGAATGAGTATCTCCTAGTCTCCGGTGGGCTGGTCTGTTGCTCAGGGAGACTGCAGTTAACCTAGAAGGTATAGTTCTGTTGAAACAAAAGGCAGGAAGTGTTTGAAGAAAATTCAGGATCAGTGGTCTAGGTTTATGATTAATCTGGTCCGGTGGCGTTTGGTTACTCTCTAGCCCCTATTTTATGGTGGGTTTTTCCCTCCAGGTGAAAATTATATATATATATATATATATATATATATATATATATATATATATATATATATATATATTTTCCACGAAGAAACTAAAACTGAAATACAAATAGGTAGGGAGACAGGATCAGAGGTTCTGTTCCATGGAAAGAGAGAAAAAGTCCAGCTGAGTATACTTATAGAAACAACTGAAGAAATTCCCATCTCCAGTTAATCTTTGTGTAAATGATGCAGGGGAATGGTAAGGAATGACAATGGTCTGTCGCAGGGAACTGGCAGGCCTCCCGTGCTCTCCCAGAAGGGAATCAGCATTGAGATGACCATTTCCTTCATTTTTCAGGGATGCTGGATGGATCTCCCTCTCAGTAACGAGGACATTCTTACTTCAAAAACAACCTCACTTCATTTCAATCCTTTTTTTTTTCCCCAGAAAACTATGCTTTGTGAGAAATATATATATATATATATATATATATATATATATATATATATATATATATATATATGATGTTGTTGATTGGTTTTACAAGACCACTATCATCTACCAAAATTCAGGGGATGAAAATTAAAAGCACATTTTAAATCTCAGCGATAAGGATAAATAAAAGCAAGCTAAACTCCAGCTATTCACACACATGTGACTACCAGAGAGTGTCCCTATAGTGTGCTCATAAAGGCCTTCATTTCAGCAGGTGCAAAATATTGATGCTTTTGGCCTAATGTTAATGCCATTGAATCCCTAGTAATCATCTATTGCTAGCACTTTCATATATTAAAATTTGCCATATTTTTTTAGCATTGTTTCTTTTGCTTTCGGTCTGAAGTCTGTCTTACTACTGTTATTTATAGCCAAAGATAATAACCATGGGATGCAAGGAGTTGGAATCATGGGGGCAATTTTAGCAGCTGTCTTTTACCTTCCTGAAGGTAGACTTTCTGAAGGTAATTAATTTTGAATAGTTAGGTTTGAAGTTTTCAGAGCCAGTCTCATGCTCACAGATCTGCTCAGTGATTGTTTCCAGATCTCCGATAAAAGGGCACAAAGAAGAAACTGTGGAGGGTCTCTCCAGCAGACACAAAGTGTACTGCGATAGGTGGATAAGGGCCCTTAGCAATAGCAGCAGAAAAGAACTAAAAGCAGAACAGGAATTCCCGAAAAGATATATCTTATTACATGAGCAGAGAACAGAAAATAAACTGAGGTAAGAGACTAAGGAAACCAAAGTTGTGGTGATTGCCAGGGCCTTAATGAGCAGAGAGGAAAAAGCAAATAATGCTCTTTGATTACTTGGCACAATAAGCAGGATCTGTTTGATACACATTTGGGTCTTGGAAATCTTTCCTTTAACTTTTTCAACACCTGTTTGGTTATGTCAGATGAAGAAAAACATTTGTATGCAGAGATTTTTTTAAGGTATATTTGTAATCTGCCTCATTAAATTATAAATTCTTTGAGAGAGGTATTAGTATGTTTTGTTTCATCTTTGTACCTTTCACAATGCCTAGTACATAGTTTGACTTCATGGGCGTTTGTTGAACTTAGTTTGAAGCTGACCCCTTCGGGTAGACTAGAAAGATAATTTACTGATAAGACATGGCACATCTTGTTAGTATAAATAGTCCATAAAGAATTTAATATTAAATATTCTTCCTCTTTAGCATTTAAACAAAGGTGAAGAATTAGTGTCTGATTTTAGTTATTGGTTGGTTTTATTTTAAATATTTCAATATATAGCTAAGATGCCTAAGTAGGGGAAAACAAAGCTTGTATATGTCATGATCTCAGACATCTGATACAAGGATTTTTAGGCCACTGAATTGGTGTTTAGTGGCATGATACAAGAAGCAGAGATTTATTTCTAGAGGAAGTTTGTCCAGTCTGTGGTGGTTGACCCCAGGAATAGCTTGTCAGCCTGTTACTAAAGGCCATTTTTTCTTATTTCCTGGATGTTTGCTGATAATAACTAAAAATCAAATCTTCCTAGTTTTAGTTCAGAGCATTTCAGTGAGAAAGTGGCTTATTTATGGTGAGGCTATAAAGTGTGCTGATTTACAGCACAGACTTTAAAGGCAGACCTGAGTTCAAATCCCAGCTCTGCTCCTCTTTTGCTGTATGACCCAGGGAAATGGCAGTTTTTTATCTTCACCATATCTCAGTTTCCTCAGCTGTGACTTAAAAATGACTTTCAGAGATTTTTTTAAAAAGATTACATGAACATGACATATAGGAAGCACTCAGTAATTGGTAGGTATTATTGCCATTACTATTAGCACTTTGCATGTGAGTTAAAGAATTTAATCTTAAATATTCTTTTACTCCTTTAGCATTTAAACAAATGTGAAGAATTAGTGTCTGAGTTTAGTTATTGGTTGGTTTTGTTTTAAATGTTTGAATATATAGCTAAGCTTCCTAATTAGAGGGAAACAAAGCTTGTATATGTCATGATCTCAGACATTCGACAGAAGAGTTTTTAGGGCAGCGCATGTGTCTTACGGTTGTGTGTGTTTCATAATTTTGTCATGTACCTTATCTTCCTTAAACTTTTTGGCCCTGGAAAAGGAAAGGCAAGGGATTCAACCATCTGATGTCTTCTCTCTGAATTGTCAGTTGTTTCACTCCACAGTGTCTTAAGTACCTTCACCCTCAGGGTCATATAAATGGTTTCGTGGATACTGTGATTATGGTGCAGGGTTGTACCTTCTGTGAGATTTAAGGGATTTTCAGTGGTAATTTTGATTGACAGTGATTTTTGCCTTTTGAACAATTCTTCTACTACCCCCAAAGTAAGGAGCCATCATAAGGACAACTCAAATGGGTGAGAAGAAACTATGGATAGGGAAGTTAAGAGTGGAGGTGGGGGAGTGAAGGACAGGGGTTTGTGGGCTGAGGAAAACAGGACTATGAGCAGGCGTTGAAGTAAAGAATGTAGTAATATGGTTTCTCCCTGCCGACTATTTCCAAACGCTGTATTTCAGGTCCAAAGCCAGAGCTTCCACTCTAAATGTGTGCTTTGCTGCTAAATGAATCGTTTCTGCCTTTTGGAGCCACAAAGAATGTAATCCTTAATTGTTACTGTGTTTAAAGAATATAATCCTTAACTGTTACTGAGTTCAAATAGAAGCTAGGAAGGAAAATAGGAGAGCACAGGACGACGGGGTTTACAGACAAAAAAGATTCCTGACCCTGAGCCTTGGGAGCATCTGCATGGATCCTTTGTACAGAGCTGCTGGGGAAGGAGAGGCTGCAGTGTGCTCTGGGTCTGCTCACCTAGAAAGGTGAGCCAGGGAGGAAGGAGTGCAGAGGGAGAAGCAAGCAGGGATGAGTTGTTTTAATGAGAAATAAGATCTATAAATTATAACAGAGAGGAGAATGAACTGACGGGTAAGTTGTAGAAAAAAGGAGCACTAAGTTTGGGGGTTTTTGAAGGAAGGTGTTCCCCATTCCTCGGTTTCTGCTAAGTAGTCCTTTCTGTTGTAGTGGGTTGAACTGGAGTGAGAACAGAAACAATCTGGTTCTTAACTGGTTTAATATTTGACGGTACAAACAAGATCTGGTCTAGTCCTATGTATCAGCTTCTTCTTATTGCCTCTTGTTCTTAAATTGAAGACACGGAAGAAATTTTCGGAAAAGGCTCCACCCCTAAAGACTTCTCTGCTTCTAAACCTTTAGCCTTCGCCACACTCACTGAGTCTGAACACATTCTTCTTGGGGGTCTAGTTACTTCTCATTCAGCATGTCTCGCATCACAGTCATTATTTCCCCCCCAAAACACGTTCCTTTTCTAACATCCCTGTTTCTGTTAATGGCATCATCATTATAGTCACCCAGCCTTAAAAACCTCAGCTGATCTGGGATTATTTCCCCTCTTACCTCCTTAAAAAAACCAGTACCAAGTTACTGTACATTCTTTATAAAGTCTCTTGCATCGGTCTTTTTTTTTTTTTTCCTATTCTTACTGCCACCATCCTAGTTCACACACTTTAACCTCATACCTGTACTGTTAAAGTTTTCTCCCAACTGCTTTTTCTGCTTCCAGTTTCTCTTCAGTCAAATCAACTCTGTATGTCAAGCTTTAACCTTCCTGACACTATATTTTTATTGTGAGATTCACCTAGTTAAAAATGTTTAGTGGCTTCTTATTTCCCAGAAGATAAAGTACAGTTTTGTACACTGTAATTCAAGGTACTGCACTGTACATTTCTTTCCAGCCAGCATGTTTTGATTACCCCTTTGAACCAGAGACTGCTGAGTGCTAAGTTTATCAAGCTGAATAAGACAGAGTATTTGTCTAGAAGAGCAGAATCTTATGAGACAAAAGACAGCTATGTAGATAGATGAATTGATGTAATAGAATGTGATAACTGCTCTTGGGTTATGAATAAGATGCATATCCATTATGCATTTAATATGATTTCAAAATAGTTGTGATATTTTTAGAAAACGCATTTATCAGTATTATGAGTTAAAATTGTAACTTGATTAAAAGCTGTAGAAATTCAGTGGAAGCAAAAGCAATCTTTTCACTTATATCCTAAAGTCACAAAAAGCCAGTCTAGGCAGAAGATTGTCCTTTTTCTTTCCCAAGTAGTGTGCAGATAACCATTGGCCTGAATACGTGTTGTGTGTGTTCCTAAGCTGCCTTTCCCAGGAACTGGCCAGACCATCTCCTTCTTGGAGCAGATCAACCTACCAGGTTAGAAGCAATAAACTTGTTTTGATTTCTAAATTAGACACATGAGTGGTAGAAAGTGAGAACTCATTGGATAAAGGAAAACTTCATTATCCTTACAGATGAAACCAAATATATGCTCTCCAGGGATGAGAAATGAGAGAACTGACCAGTCACTAACTCATTTAAACCATTCAGTATCCTGTTAGAGTATGTATTGTCATCCCCATTTTATAGATGAAGAACTGAAAGCTCAAAGGTTACGTGGATCAAGGAAGTATGAAGTGGTAGAGCCAGGATGCAAACTTAGGTCTGTAGGGCTTCAAAGTCCAAGCACTTTCCACTGCAACACACTGCCTCCCAGAAGAGTTACTGTCCCCAAAAAACCTTGGAGCAAAAACAATGGCTAGGTCTGTTGGTCATTTTCAACTGATATCAAATTGTTAAACTTTTTTAAAAATCAGTGGTCTGATTTAGAAGACAGAAGTTAAAAGGCAAAACAACATCATCAGTTACAATATTCTGTTACAGGTTTTTGTGAAATTTTTTTACAGTTCAGGGAGAGTCAGGTTATGGGCATAGCTAAAACACAGATACCTTGACTGTATTACAGTTCATCCTCCACACCATATGCTCTGTTTCTTCCTGGTTTGAAATCCTGATGGAGTCAACGACTTCATCCAACATTAATGCTGAATATTTGAAGGGTTCTTGTATTCCAGGCTGCCTGTAGAATTGAGGCCCATGAATCATTTTACTGGAAATAAAATCAATCTACATATTATTGTTCCCTCATTGTGGTATTTTACAAATCATGGTGACATTATTTTAGAAAAGCAAAAATTTAGGGGAATGATGGACAGATAGATGATATAGACAGATATACGTATTTCAATGAAATCATGTTATAATTTCATTGAAATAAATAAAGCCACTGACACATATACCTGAAATGGTAAATACTGCTGGTAATTTTCTGATTTTAGAAGACATTTTTAATTTTAATGAAAAAATGTGTTAATGTAAAAACTATTCTTCATTTTCATTAACGTACATTCCAGTAGCTTAACTAATGTAGCTCTTCTGGTTTGGTCTTGTCTCAGATGAGAATACTTGAAAAGGTGTAAACGGATATCCAGGTAGACAGACCTGTTTTTAATAGCGTTGTGCCAGATGTCCTCATTTTGGGGGAGAGATGTTTGAATGCTTGTTTATGGGCATGAGGCCACTTCCTCCCTTTCTTCAGGATGCATATAAATGTTGTTGGCAACATGTAGGAGAGACAATGATAGAAACAGATGTACACACATAGTAAGAGAGACGGACATTCACACACACACACAGATACACTAGAGATGTATGAGGCTTAAAACAGAGCTAACCAAAACAAAACCCTGATATCCATCATGGTGTCCCAGAAAGTGGATTAGACTGGATCTTAATAATTTTACTATTTAACTATAATCTTCAGTAATTCACTTAACAACTCTGGCCTCAGTTTTCATCTGTAAAATGAGAGTGCTAAATTAGATTATTTCTGAGGTCCCTTCCAGCTCTGTGAATCACATTTTAGCTGATAAAATGAGAAAATCTGATGTGAACAGTGATTACCAAGTAGCAGTGGTTTCTAAGGATGCCTCTGGAATCAAATTACTTAGGTTAAAATTCTATTTCTGCCACATAGTAGATGTGAGACAGTAAGTTATTTAGCCTTTGTACCTCAGTTTTCCCATCTGTAAAATGGGGATGATGATGATGATGAACTTGTTGATAATGGTTATAGCATCTATCACCTAAGGTTTTAAGGATGGAATTAATACATGTCAAGTACTTAGAACACTGCCTGGAACATGTTTATGTTTAGCTCAGAAAGTGTGTATCTTTTTTATTATTGCTATTAAGGCTTGAATTCTTCTTAGAAAACTACTCTAGAAAACTGAGGAAAAAAATAATCAAATAAAAATAAAACTCGGAGGAAGTGGTGATTAACATTGGTAAGCTCAATTATATTACTAATTTCTGTACTAAGTATAAATCTAGAATATCTGGTATCTTAGAATCAGCTTTGAGTAGAGTACTGAAAGCAATTTAAGTACTTATCTTAAAGAATAATCAGCTTTATTACAGAACTGGTTTCTTGAGGCCTCTTTCAAAGTCCATATTGACAGTATTGGATAAACAAGCACCTCAATCCCTTAGCACTGTTGTAATTTCTTTGTAACTGCATTATTCATATTATATTTCAGGATCTGAAATTTACAATCTCCAAAACTGTTTCAAAACCATTCTGTTTGGGCCTCCCTGGTGGCACGGTGGTTGAGAGTCCGCCTGCCGATGCAGGGGATATGGGTTCGTGCTCCGGTCCAGGGGGATCCCACATGCCGCGGAGCGGCTGGGCCCGTGAGCCATGGCCTCTGAGCTTGCGCGTCCGGCAACGGGAAAGGCCACGACAGTGAGAGGCCCACATATCGCAAAAAAAAAAAAAAAAAACCATTCTGTTTTATATAATCCTATACATAGTGTTGCTGGAAAAAGCAGACTGATAAGACAAAACAGGGCATTCTTTGTTCAGGCACTCTCATGGTAAGGGGAAGGCTTTGATCTAGTTGCTGTAATAGTCTTTAAAAGTAGTAAACGGTTAGCACGTTGTATTAGTTTGCTAGAGCTGCCATAACAGGTACCACAGACTGGGTGGCTTAAACAACAGAAATTTATTTTCTCACAATCCTGGAGGCTAGAAGTCAGAAATCAATGTGTCAGCAGGATTGGTTTCTTCTGAGGCCTCTCTGGCTTGTTAAATGACCATCTTTTCCCTGTGTCTTCACATGGTCTCTCTCTGTCCTGCGTTTTTGTCCAAATTTCTCTTCTTATAAGGACACCAGGCATATTAGATTAGGGACTACCCTAATGACCTCTTTTTTTTTTCTTTTTTTGGCTGCACCACACAGCATGCAGAATCTTAGTTCCCTGACCAGGGATCAAACCCATGCCCGCCCCCCTGCAGTGGAAGCACAGAGTCTTAACCACTGGACCACCAGGGAATCCATGACCTCATTTTTTTAATTAATTAATTTATTTATTTGTGGCTGCATTGGGTCTTCATTGCTGCACGCGGGCTTTCTCTAGTTGCAGCAAGCAGGGGCTTCGTTGCAGTGCACGGGCTTCTCATTGTGGTGGCTTCTCGTGTTGTGAAGCACGGGCTCTAGGTGTTGGGCTTCAGTAGTTGTGGCTCGCAGGCTCTAGAGCACAGGCTCAGTAGTTGTGGCACACGGGCTTAGTTGCTCCGCGGCATGTGGGATCTTCCCGGACCAGGACTCGTCCCGTGTCCCTTGCATTGGCAGGCGGATTCTTAACCACTGCGCCACCAGGGAAGTCCCCCATGACCTCATTTTTCACTTAATTACCTCTTTAAAGACCCTGTCTTCAAATACAGTCAAATTATGGGGGTACTGGGGATTAGGACTTCAACGTATAATTTTGGGGTTAGAGGACACAATTTAGCCCATAACACGTTATAACACATAGACACATAAGAATACAAATACTCAGATAATATCTTTTACCTTCAACAGAAAGAAGATTGATTTGACATTTGTAGTAAAGCTTTTATTGCATAGTATTGTAGAATTCAGTAAAAAGGTTTTGTTTTTCTATCTTGGTTTTAGAATCTGTAAATAATAATAGCAGAAACAACTCTCTTTAGTAAACGTACAAAAGATCTGCTTTCGTGATCAGAAAATTTATTTTCTGATAATATTTTGACATGTTTTTCTTTACTAACCTAATCCTAAAATGCCAAAAGTGGGATGAGAGGTACAATTTGGAATGTTGTCACTCTCTTACCCCCAAACGCATAAATAACCTTTATGAAAAACAAAAAGTGCCAGAGGGTGGGAAGGCTTAAATATTGAGATAGTCAAGGTAATGTGTCAACACCTTCCGCCCTCAGATAGGAGGTTGCTTTGGATACAGTTTTTTAAAAATAGCAGTGCACTTTTGTCCATTTTAGATTTGGTATTTATAAATGTGATGTTTATTTTTTTTAATTTCATATATACTGGATTTTTAAGGAAGTACATTAGCTAATGGAAAGCTGTCAAAACAGCCACTTTGTATGTCAGTGTTGACTCTTTGAATTTTTAGAATTAACTGGCCTCCCAAATTTTGGTTTTGCTTATATGTACTGGAAAGAGTCTTTACATAATTGGAGCAAGTTTGCTTTATATCCGTGCTAATAATACCTTATCACTGATACTAAAAACTTACTGAATGGCCTGAATCTTAGTCAGTTGTAGCCCAAGTATAAATTTCTTTAATCTGATATCTGAGTATATAGTAAAGAAGTGATTTTTATCCAGTTTTGCAAGAGTGGTCTCCTGGGTAAAATAACTGATTTTTTTTTTTTTTTTTT
>NW_006794802.1:0-38591 GCF_000442215.2 Lipotes vexillifer | reverse complement strand
CAGGCTCTAGAGCACAGGCTCAGTAGTTGTGGCACACGGGCTTAGTTGCTCCGCGGCATGTGGGATCTTCCCGGACCAGGACTCGTCCCGTGTCCCTTGCATTGGCAGGCGGATTCTTAACCACTGCGCCACCAGGGAAGTCCCCCATGACCTCATTTTTCACTTAATTACCTCTTTAAAGACCCTGTCTTCAAATACAGTCAAATTATGGGGGTACTGGGGATTAGGACTTCAACGTATAATTTTGGGGTTAGAGGACACAATTTAGCCCATAACACGTTATAACACATAGACACATAAGAATACAAATACTCAGATAATATCTTTTACCTTCAACAGAAAGAAGATTGATTTGACATTTGTAGTAAAGCTTTTATTGCATAGTATTGTAGAATTCAGTAAAAAGGTTTTGTTTTTCTATCTTGGTTTTAGAATCTGTAAATAATAATAGCAGAAACAACTCTCTTTAGTAAACGTACAAAAGATCTGCTTTCGTGATCAGAAAATTTATTTTCTGATAATATTTTGACATGTTTTTCTTTACTAACCTAATCCTAAAATGCCAAAAGTGGGATGAGAGGTACAATTTGGAATGTTGTCACTCTCTTACCCCCAAACGCATAAATAACCTTTATGAAAAACAAAAAGTGCCAGAGGGTGGGAAGGCTTAAATATTGAGATAGTCAAGGTAATGTGTCAACACCTTCCGCCCTCAGATAGGAGGTTGCTTTGGATACAGTTTTTTAAAAATAGCAGTGCACTTTTGTCCATTTTAGATTTGGTATTTATAAATGTGATGTTTATTTTTTTTAATTTCATATATACTGGATTTTTAAGGAAGTACATTAGCTAATGGAAAGCTGTCAAAACAGCCACTTTGTATGTCAGTGTTGACTCTTTGAATTTTTAGAATTAACTGGCCTCCCAAATTTTGGTTTTGCTTATATGTACTGGAAAGAGTCTTTACATAATTGGAGCAAGTTTGCTTTATATCCGTGCTAATAATACCTTATCACTGATACTAAAAACTTACTGAATGGCCTGAATCTTAGTCAGTTGTAGCCCAAGTATAAATTTCTTTAATCTGATATCTGAGTATATAGTAAAGAAGTGATTTTTATCCAGTTTTGCAAGAGTGGTCTCCTGGGTAAAATAACTGATTTTTTTTTTTTTTTTTTTGGTGCTAGCCAAATGGATTTTTTAAAAAAGATTTATGTAGGTTTTTTTGAGGTGCTTCTATGTCCAGAAATATCTGAGATTCACCTTAAAAATGTTTTTTCTCTTTCCTGTCCCACATCACCCACCACATAGAAATAAAGCCTTCAGTTCCACATAAAGACATACACAAACCCAGATACTAGATAGACAAACATCTACGTGTACTCCACCCTGCCCTGCCTTACTCCTTACATAGCTGTGGAAACTGGGGTGTTTCTTTTTCTGCCACCCAATCTCCATGTGGTTAAAAGGCAACAATGCCTGCTATCAAAGAATGAGTTCCAGAGCAAAAGCTGAGACTTCCTCAAGAAGGAAGAGGCACAACCAGAACCAGAGTGAGTGGATGTTGGGTCAAGGGAAAAGGCTAGAATAAAATGAACAGAGCCCAAGCCAGAGCAGCATACCTCCGTGGCAAAATGAGCACTGTTGTTCAGGAGGTGCAGAGCCAGTGTCCTCCTTGATACCCATAATTCTTGTGGCTGTTGGCACATGGAAGTTCATACAGAAGAGATTCATGGACTTCCCTGGTGGTGCAGTGGTTAAGAATCCTCCTGCCAATGCAGGGTACACGGGTTCAATCCCTGGTCCGGGAAGATCCCACATGCCGCGGAGCAACTAAGCCCGTGCGCCACAGCTACCGAGCCTGCCCTCCAGATCCCGTGAGCCACAACTACTGAGCTCACACACCACAACTACTGAAGCACGCACGCCTAGAGCCCGAGCTCCACAAGAGAAGCCACCGCGATGAGAAGCCTGCGCATCACAACGAAGAGTAGCCCCCGCTGGCTGCAACTAGAGAAAACCCGCACAGCAACGAAGACCCAGTGCAGCCATAAATAAATAAATAAATGTATTTTTTTTAAAAAAAAGAAGAGATTCATGCTCTCCTGGCTGTTGGCCCTGACTTGGTGGGAAGTAGCATGTGAATAGACCATATTGTAAGCTGGGCAAACTCATGTTTGAAATCATTTATTAATAACTTAAAAACAAGTTTTATACTTAGTCTATAAATAGGCTCAGTTTTCCAGGGTATTAAAATATGTGTAACTTTTTATTATATATGTTTATATATTTTTTTAATTGAGAAAACTATAAAACTTAATATAGCTACAGCTAGCTGTACCACAGTGTATGATAATATATACAGACAACTTGTCCACAGGTGGTTTTTATTTCAAATTTATAGACTGTAGCATTCCTTAGGCAGAAATATCTACATCTAAACTCTAAGGAAAGTTGGGTCTTGGAGAGATTCTGCCGGAAGGAGTGAGCTGAGCATCTGGTTGAAACGATCTTGTCTTTCACAGTTACTTAATGGACAATGACAAGTAACAGCTCATTTAGAAAATAAGTGGAGAATGAGTCTGTAGACTACAATATGACATGCCAGAAATCTGGCAGTCATATTTCTGATAATGAATATGGAGTTAGAAACAGCCTTTTTCTGAAAATCTTAGACCATATAATTTATATATTGGCAGAAATTGGAGTCGAATGGACTTGGTACTTTAAATACCTTAAATACAAGACAAAATTTATGTTTTATCAAATAAAAATTAGGGCCTATCTTTTTTTTTTAAGTTTGCAGGGCCTAATACACTATTAGAAAAACATAAACCAAAAATTACATATAATTCAACATTTAATATTTGAAAATAAATGGGAAAAAGTAGAATCTGGGATGAGTAATAAGCCCTACAAAGTTGAGGTGGTGACAGATTGATTTGTTTGTTTATTGATTGGCAAGAGATGAGGGGATGAGAATTTTCCTTACACGAATTTGGCAGTTTGAAAAGTTCCATTGTAATTATGTTATTTTTTTTATCTGAGTGCATTGTACATAAGTCATGGTGTTTCAAGCAAATAGGCTTTTATCAATTCAGGGAGAGAAAGTCAGTTTCTTCTGGTGACATTCATAAAATAATCCTTGAAATGACAGTGAAAAGATTTTGAAAGACCTCACCTTCCCTAATTATGATTGCAAAAGGGAAGTCAGATTCCTGATATTTTTTCCTATATTACTCAGCTTCAACTTGAAGAAGTGGCTATTTTCTTCTTTCTTGTCTGTATCAGCCAACAGCTGTCAGGCTTCATCAGCTATAATGACAGTTGACATTCTTGGGATTTACCAATTGTTTATAGTATGGTCACATAGACAATAAATTTCTTATTATTTTGCAGCATTGGACATTTTTCCACCATGCTGATGACATTTTAAATATATTTGTCAATTTTCCCAAATTTTAACTGAAGAAAACCTTAAGAATTTATACTTGAGGACTAAAGTGTGACTGCCAGTTATCAGGTCAGTATCACCCCCATCCTCATCCCCACCCTCATACCACCCCCAGGAATATCACTGCCATACTAAAACATAATGCAGTTTTACTATCGTTCATTTATATTTCAGACAAAAAGTTCTGCAATGTGTTATGTGTTAAAATTAGATTCAAATGTAAAGGACAGCAAAGAACTAAATTTTAATATTTATAAAGATTGGTTATAGGAATATGCGAAAACAGACCCCTTGGGTTTGAATTACACAGCTGTGGCCCTTTTTTTCCCTCCTGTGTTGTATTTGTATTGTATTTATTTCATGTAGACACCAAGCTAAATAAGTTGATACATTAGCAAAGTGTTCCAGATATTAAAATTTGTGTGCAGAAGTTATTTACAAGTGTAGAGGTAACATGAATATTGTTCTTTATGCCATTGACAAAGAATAGAATTTTTTCTTGCCTAGGCTAGACTGTTTTATAATTAAAGTGACTTAAGGTTTTTTCAGTTTCACTCTTTTATGAGGATGTGTATTTATCACAACAGATCAAAAACTGTGATTTAGGTACAATCTGTTTTAGTTCTTCGTATATTTACCTGTAATTTTTATTTAATTGATTTCTCTAACAAATAATTCTTGATTTTCACTCATGAAAGCGTAGAATGGAACCATGAAGGACTTTAAAGATTATCTAGTCTGTTTTATTTTACCTGTGAGGAAACTCAATGCCAGAGCAACTAGGTAATTTTTTTTTCTCAAAGCCATATAGCTGTTTAGTAGCAGAGCTGAGACTAAAATTCTGTACTCTTCACTCCCGGTCTATTATATTTTATTATATCACACTGCATCTTCAAGCCACAGTTTTTAGATTTCTAAATGAGAATATTTAAGGAGTATAAAGATATTGAAGGAAAAAAGAGTAATATGTGTAAACACTATCATTTTTAGCTCTATTCCTAGTTGATTTACTCAGTGCAGTTGGTATTTATGGAGTGCCTTTACCAAGTGCCCATTATTCTGCTTAACATCAGGGGAGGGGTGAAAAAAGGAATAAAATGATAGGATTTTTTCTCTGCCTTATAATCTCTTTGAGAGAGATTAAAACATGAAACCATCAGGAATTGGGGGAAGGGTTTCATCTAAGAAACCAGTGTGACTCAAATGGTAGTTTAACTTCCTCATCATTATTCACTCCAGTATGCTAGCATCCTTCTTCATTTGTGGTTCCTAATCACAAAAGGGCAGCCAAAGTCACTTATTTCTGAAGTAATTGATCTTGGCTGCCCCCAATTTTGGTAATGCCTTTCTTGGAATTCTTTTGGAAAGTGAGAGAGGATAGTAGTTCTTAATAATTAAATCATTGATCAGCTTCTATCAGGAACTTGGCAAGATGTTTTATATTTATTAACTCAATCTTTACAACAGTCCTGTGAGTTAGATATCATCATTTCACTTTCACAGGTAAGAAAACTGAGAATCAGAAAACTTGCCCAGTCACACAACTAGGAAGATGTTGACCTGGCATCTATCTGACTGCAAAGCCATGTGTTTTTTCCAGCATACCATCTTATGTTAAGTGTAGCTTTATTAGGTTTGTTGTTTTTTTAATTTTTTTTTTAGCTCTTATTTTTAAAGTAACTGTTGTGAGGGCTCTCTAATACTGAAGTGAGAATGTGAGAATCGCTTACTAGTCAGTCGCTGACCCTCACCAGTTAGAAAGTTAGCAGTTAGAGCTGAAGTTACATTAAACATGTTTTACCACGTGGCAAAAGATTTGTACAGTGTGTTCTGGAGCAACATCTAACAACACAGTGAAGTATGCGTTTTCTACATGCTCTCATTCGCTTAAAGGCAGTAGCTCTGGAAGGAATCAATGCCTCTTTTGTGTGCCTCCTAAAATTTAATGTGCTCATAGGAGTTGGGAGTTACTGGAGGGTATGTGAACTAGTCATATTGTGATTCACTTTAAAAAAAAAAAACTATATGAGAGTGGCAATTTAGAAGTAAAGAGTGGGAGAGGGAAAATAGTACTTGCTGTGCTTTAGAAGTTATGAAATGTATCTTACCATACACAATGGTCAGAAGATCCTTCCAAGATTGTACGCCATCTAGCTTCTATCTATGTGTGGTTTGTGAGAAATTAATCTTATGGAAAGGACTGAGTTTGTGCCATGTAATTTGCCATTTAACATATTTTAAAAGATGCAAGATTTCATAGAAATGTGAACTTGTTAAGTCAGTAAATTCAGTTTATAGTAGCCTGGCCATTTAGGATGTTTAAACAATATATTTTAAGCAGTCATTTAAAAGTACATTTGTACATGGTTGCATTTAAGTCTTATTTTACTATATGAAATATAAATATTGTGATAGATGTTCTCTGTGAAAGTAGACAATTTAAAAGAAAAATTTCTCCCATACTCCCACCAAACATTATCTTTGCTTAAATTCATTTCAGCCAGTTTCAGAGGGATCCCACAATGTTTTATATACAGTTTTGGAATTTAGTTATCTAAAACGGGGATATCTTTTCGTGGTCAAACAATTTTTCATTGAAATAGTATTCATTGTAACAAAATTTTACCTGAACTTCTAGTGAACAAAATTAGTGACTAATTCTTTCTGAGACCTTCTAGGATATTTGTATATATGCCTGGAGGAAAAATGATGAAAATTTGATCTTTGTGAATGGTGATGATATCAATAATTAAAATGAATTTTATTTTCTTTTACTGCTCAGTTTATGATTAACTCAGAAAGTTCTCATTTTTCCATTTAATTATAACCATTTCCTTTCTTAAAGTATTTTCTACTCTAATTGTTGCTCTTTTCTTATCTGTCTCACTTTATTTTTTTCTTGAATAGTATCAAATTAACTGTCTTCTGGAGATTGTCTGATTATTGTCCTTGTTTTAGGCTTTCAGGATGAATCTGGAAAAACTCAGCAAGCCAGAACTGCTAACATTATTCAGTATTCTTGAAGGAGAGCTTGAAGCAAGGGACCTTGTTATAGAAGCTTTAAAGGTATGTTTAAAAAAGAGAGAGAGAGAGAGAGAGAGAGAGAGAGGTCATCATATATTTGAAAGCCATATCATTGGTTAACTAGGATATTTCTATAGCCCCAGTTGAAGTTGAGAGGCCTGGGTATATATATCAATACTTGCTATAGCAGCCACCTGTATGGTATGATTTTGGGACACTGATGAAGCCTTTCTGCCTCCACATAGTTCCTTTAGTCAGTCTCTCTACCTGATGTCTAGACTTTGAACTTCATTCTTTAGCTTAGTAGCGTTAGCTGTTTCTGAATGGCAACCCCTTGAGAACTTGATGAGACCTGTTTCCTAAAAAATCTATATACACACATATACCATAATTCAGGATATAATATCTGATAGATCAAGGACCCCATTAAGACTGTGAATAGATTCCCTAGATCCCAGATTATAAATCCTTACTTTTTTTTTCAGTATTTGATATCTGTTAAAATACACGGGGCTGGGGGGTGGTAGATGGCAACTCTACTTTCCACTCAATTTTGCTGTGAACCCAAAACTACTCTAAAAAAGTCTACATAAAAAAAAAAAAATCGAGAGGGCATAACTCCTTTAAAGGGTCTTGAATCTTTTACACCTTGCTTGAAATCAGATTTGGAGAGGGGAAGAAAAGAGCTTAAGGCTATCTGTGTGAGTAGTAGGAAGATGATACCCCCATAGGTGAGGAGAAATGGCCAAAGAAGATGAGACTTGGGCATGCTGAAGAAAGCATAGTCTCTGCCAAAAACTATTGCTTTTTTGTTTTTCCTTAGAGCTTTGTAATGTGTGATAAGTGATTTCCAGTGGTTTCATTTCTCTGGAGTGCATGAGGCAGTTCCCTTCTGGTATGGGGGTAGAGTCTGACTTATTTTCCTTTTCCCACTTACTTCAGTCTTGTTTTGCATGGTGTCCCTGGGGATCATCTGTTTATGGCTTTGACACATGTCTAGTCACATGATAAAGTTCATTGCCCAAGTCTTTGCCTGTCATGCCACTAAGCATGACTGTGTGACCTTGGTAAAGTCATTCAGTCTGTCTGAAACAAAGCTTCCTTGTCTGTATTAAAAAGAAATGTTTAATAACTAGTATTTCTGTGTAACATTATAATTTGCATGGCATTACCAATACTCCAACAGTGTAGGATTCATTTCTTCTTCTCCCTTTATTTATATTCTCTCAGTACATATCATGTACCCCATATCCAAGGAACAGTCAGTAATAGCTAATCATTTGAATTGATGTCTCTAGTGTGCCCTCAACAGTGCCTGACTTTTCAGTGACTCCCCTGCCAACATATATTACATAAAAATGTTCCCTCTGCTTGGTGACTCATTTCTGCCACGTCCCCAGGTCTTCCCCTTTTGTCATTATTGGGGATTTCTCATCCTTTCCCTGTACGTCCCTGAAAACTATTCTATTTCTCTACTATTACCAGTAGTCCTAACCTGATTAAACCCAGGACACCCTCCCATTTATTTTCACACGTTTATCTGATCGATCAAGAGAAAAGAAAAAGAAGGATTGAGGAAAGTTTGAGTTCATTCCTAATCCTCACTCCTAATGCCTGTTGTTTTTCCTACTTCCTTCCCTTCTTCTCATCTGAGACCTCTGGCTCTCCTCTCCACAGGAATTATCAGCCTAGACCTGGAAGAGTTCCACTGCCTAGGCTGAACTAGAAAGTGCATTGTTCGTGTCCTTTTAGAGCTCAGAAAGCATTTTCCAGGAGCAGCATTATTATAAATAGCAATCCGATTTTAGAAAACTACAATAGCTTGGCAGCGTGTGTTAAATAAATAGCCTCACCTGAGGATCTGTCCCTCTTTGCACTGGGACTCCAGGAAGAAGTTTCATGTAAATATCTCAGTTGACTTACACAAAAACTTCTGGGCCTCAACCCTCTCATAATTGGGGTTGGGGTTGGGGAATGGCTGCCTCTAACAGAAAAATTAGAGGATGACCTTATTTTTCTCTTTGCTTTTTAGCTTTAGAAATGATACAAACCTGTGGAGCTTTATGTTTGTTTTATTGAGCATATAGATGCTCAATAAATAGTTGTTGAACAGATGAAATATATGCCATTGTTTTAAAAGATTGCCATAATATTTCAAAATGAATGTTGTGAATTATTAAATTTTACAGCCTGCCTTATGTGTGCTTAAACAGACTGCCTTCTGGTTTTAATGTTAACAGATGCTAAGGTGCTTGTTGCATATGTTTTCCTAAAAAAATTTTTTTTCTGTGTGAATCCAATTTTAGTTACTTTAGGCAGCTTCTGACAAGTTGAAAGAGCAGCTTGAGAAGCAAGAGCTATAATTAAGAGCATTTTGATATAAGATACCATTCAGAATCAGGCACAAGTGTTGTATTTAGTCTGTGCATACAGCCTATAAGTGGTAAAGTTCTCTTCTGAGCCTTAAACTATAGGCAGTTTAGGTGAAATGAATAGCTTCACCAGAAGTAATACATCTTTAAATAGTCTATTGTTAGATAAAATAAGTAGCAGCTGGGGGTCAAAATTGTTTCAGTCCTTTGAGAAAAGCAACTGCTGTACCAGATTCTTAAAGTTAAAACGAAATCTTGTTTTATTTGTGGAGTAGGTTTTTGTTTTGGCTTGGTTTTTTTGGTTTGTTTTTGGTTCTGTAGTATGTCAGGATTTCACTGCATTCTTTCTATATAGCTCTTGCTTAACAACAAACACTTGCTCTTCTTGGACTAATATGACAGCTCACTAATTTTCTTCCTTTTAGTATTCTTTCTTAATTCATGCTTAGTTGATTGAAAAGGTTTTGGTCTTTGTCCTAAATAGCTTTGATTGGTTTTTCCTTTATGTTTAAGTAAAAAAAAGCTTATCTTTTTTCTCCTTACCTTTAAAAGAGATTTTTCTTGGACATAAAATCTATTCTTTAATCTTGCATCTCTGAACAAAACCATATGGTTCACTGTTGCTGTTAAATAAATAGTAGGTCACATTGGCAAGGGTTAGATTTATATAAGGATGTATTATAAAAGTTCTGTAATTTGTAAGTAAATCCTACCTATAAAGTTATAATTGTAAAAGAGCTTCATTCATTTTCCAAAATTTCTGCAAAGTTTCAGATTACAACTACACCCTTGTAGAGCCCCCATAATTCTTTTTCTTCCCAAAATTTTACAGAAGAGTGAGCCTCCTCACTCTTCTGTTACAGCCTAGACATGTTTGGCATAGAACCAGAGAAGTCAATAGAAAATAATGTAATATTCAGCCTCTTCTGTATTTGAAGTCTAATTGTTAGAGGCCATTTATACAGTATTTGGTCCTAATTGAACTTTATATAAGGTGATTTTCTATTTTAGGAGGGATTACATCAGAGAAAAGCCTTCATCATGAAAGTCTCTCCCTTTGACCTGACCACTTTATGTTCATGAATGAGAACACTATGGGAATCCCTTCCACAGTGAAAACAGATTACATTGCTCATGAACTGTCCAGGGGAGTTTGGGGTGGAACCACACAGTTCAGCAAGAGAGGCCCAGTTCATTAATTCTAAGAAAATCTAGGAAAAGCTTCCCAGCAGGGTCTGACTACTCTAGAAGAAGATGAGGGAACCTTAATTTTTAAAATTTGGAAAATAGATTTGACTGCCAATAAAAAGTCAGATTAAATAGTTTGAGTCTTCCACATTGGGTATATTATATCTGCATGTCTCAGATCTGATGCAGAATACACTTAGCTATGACTAAGTAGAATCTACCCTGTATTAGTATCATTTTATTTTAAAGCATTCTTTAAATTGCTTCTGTAATAATAAATGGTAAAGTATTACAACTTTCACATAGAATTAGCTTAAAGAGTCTTGAATTCCTTTCCACTGATACCTCAGTCATAAAACAGGTATAACTCTTTTAATGTCTAGGATATAACTTTGTTGGTTTTGGCCAAAGGCCATTGGAGAATTCCGCAGGCAAGAAAATTTACAGACAGAAATGTTGTAGACAGGACAAAGTTAGAAATATATTTAGAGTATGAGACTGTAATATTTAACTACTGTGAGTTTTTTAAACAGCCAGAATTAAAAATAAAAAATCTAAATGTTACATATGTGTCTGTGTTAACAATAAATGATTTACGTTTGCCAAAAATATTCTTAAAATAATAATGATTATAAGGATCTTGTGGCAGTGCCAAAAATATAGAACAAACAAAAGTTATGGAAGGTGCTGTGGCTCAAGAAAAATACAAATACAAGTTCACTGTAGGTTGAATCTGACATCTGCTTTTGGTCATGGCCTTGTGCTTATTATGGAAGCAGATTATTATAAAGGCTGGTCTGAGATGAGGAAAGTAAGATTGAATTTAGCAAAAAACATGCATTGTCCTATACTAGTAAGCTTGTCAAGTGTGTTTGCATTAAAAAAAAAACAGATCCATAAATATACTTAAATATACTCAAAGTTGAAACATTCTTTGTCACCCATAAACCTGGACCTAACAATTCTTTGACCAAAAAAAATGGTCCCATCTTGATAGATGTTTTTAAGAAGAGCTTTTAGGATTGGAGTAGGTAGTTTAAATCTTTAATAAACATCACATGAACATAAGCTTATAACTGAAAGAAGTCCAGTTTCTGCATGGATAAGAACTGGGATATTAAGAAGCAAGTAGAACTTTATTTAGGGAATTGAATTATGGGGTTTTTAGATTTACATTCATAGCCTTTACTATGAAACATGTTTTAGAAGGGAATTAATCAGTGGCCATTTGGGGCCAAGTTTTTATGTGTTTTATATAGTTGGAATTGCTGATACTTTTTATTCCTACTCTGAGTAATGTGCATACATGAAATCCTAGCTTTTCAAAAAAGAAGCATAGGGCTTCCCTGGTGGCGCAGTGGTTGAGAGTCCGCCTGCCGATGCAGAGGACATGGGTTCGTGCCCCGGTCTGGGAAGATCCCACATGCCATGGAGCGGCTGGGCCCATGAGCCATGGCCGCTGAGCCTGCGTGTCCGGAGCCTGTGCTCCGCAGCGGGAGAGGCCCGCATACCACACAAAAAAAAAAAAAACAAAGAAAAAGATAGTACACATATCCATCACCCCTCAAATTTTCCTTGTGCCACTTTGCAACCCCTTTAGCTAACCTTCCCCACACACACACCCCCACCCCAAAACCACTAATCCTCTAGAGATTAGTTTACATTTTCTGGAATTTTATATAAGTAGAATCATACAGAACGTAACTTTTTTTCGGCGGCGGGGGGGGCCTGGTTCTTTGACTCAGCATAATTATCTTGAGATCCATGTTGATGTTGTATTGATAGTTCATTCCTTTTATTACCAAGTAGTGTCCATTGTATGTATGTACCACAGTTTGTTTTGTCTGTTCATCTGTTAGTGAACATTTACATTGTTTCCAGTCCTGGACTATTGCAAATAAAGCTGCTATGAACATTCATATATAAGGCTTTGTATGGACATGTGCTTTTATTTCTTTTGGATGAATACCTAGAAATGGAATGGAATATGTTTAACTTTTTAGGAAACTGCCAAACTGTTTTCCAAAGTAGTTTTACCATTTACATCCCCACCAGCATGTATAAGAGTTCCATTTGCTCCACATCTTTACCAACACTTGATATGGCCAGTCATTTTAATTTTAGCATTCTAATAGGTATGTAATATCTCATTGCAGTTTTAGTTTGCATTTCCCTATTGACTAATGATGTTGAGCATCTTTCCATGTGATTATTTGCCAGCTGTGTTGTTTTCCTCATAAAATATTTGTTCAGATCTTCTGTCCATTTTTTAAATTGAGCTGTTTTCTCATTACTGAGTTTTGAGCATTCCTTATACATCTGGATTCAGGTACTTTAATACGCCTTGCAGATATTTTCTCCCGGTCTGTGGCTTGTCATTTCATACTCTTAATTGTATCTTTTGAAGAGCATAAATTTTTCATTTTGATGAAGTCCAATTTATCAATGTTTCTTTTATGGATTTTGCTTTTAGTATCACATAACTAAGATGTAGTGTCATATAAGAAATCTTTGCCTAAACCAAGGTCAGAAAGGTTTTCTCCTATATTTCTATAATTTTATAGTTTTAAGTTTTACACTTGGGTCTGTGATACAACTTCAGTTAATTTTGTTATATGGTACAATATACGGATCAAATAAAAATTTTTTTGCATATGGATATTCAGTTGTTCTAGCCCCATTTGTTAAAAAGACTATCCTTCCTCTGTAGATGGCCTTGGCACATTTGTCACAATCCATTTTCTGTATATTTTGGGGTTTACTTCTGGACACCCTGTTCTGTTTCATTGCTCTATTTGTCTACCTTGATGCCCATACTACATTGTCTTGATTACTGTGGCCTTTTATGAAAGTCTTAAAATTAGGTAGTGTTAATCCTCCAACTTGTGTTCTTTTTGAAAGTTGTTTTGGTTATTCATGGTTCTTGGCATTTCCATATAAATTTTAGAATCAGCTTATCAATTTTTCCAAAAATCCTATTCGAATTTTAATTGGAATTGCATTGATTCTATAGATCAGTTTGGAGAAAATTCACATCTTAACAATATTGTATTTGCTGATCCATGAACATGGTTACTTCTCTCTATTTACTTAGATCTCTCAGCAGTGCTTTATAGTTCTGATTGTATAGGTCTTTAACATCTTTTGTCAGATTTATCACTATTTCATATTTTTATGAGTATTATAAATGGCATTGTTTTAAATGTAAATTTCTGATTGTTTATTGCTGTTATACAGACATGAAATTGATTTTGTATATTGATCCTTTATCCTGCAACCTTCCTAATCTCACTTACTAGTTCTAATAGCTTTTTTATAAACTTCATTGAATTTTCTACAATCATGTTTGCAAATAAAGACAATTTTACTTACTTCTTTCTCATCTGATTTCCTTTCATTTCTTTTTCTTGCCTTATTGCATTGGCTAGAACCCCTAGTACAATGTCAAGTAGAAGTAACGTGGATATCTTTGTCTTATTTCTGATCTTAAGGAGGAAACACTCAGTCTTTCATCATTAAATATGCTGGCTGTACGTTTTCATAGATGTTCTTTATCAGTTTGAGGAAATGTCCTTCTATTCCTAGTTTGCTGAGAGTTTTTATCAGGAATGGATATTAGATTTTGTCATGTGCTTTTTCTGTATTTATTGAGAACTTAATTTTTTTTTTAAGATTAAAAGCTCCAAGGTGTATTGTTTCATAGGTGTTATTACTATCTATACCTTCACCCCATTTATTAAGCCATTTCAGTTAATTTCAAGTTCATAAATTTACAGTGAGGTTATAGAGCCCAACCAGGATGGGACAGAATGTGTTCCAAGTTACGGGGGTACTGCAGGGCTCCTCAGTGATATCTCCCGTGGAGCACCTGTGCTCCACTGTTTCTTCATGCACACCTGAATGTGACCTTTCGGATTCTCTGGCTGTGGCTGATTTAGTCTCCTGATTCTAATCCTGTGCTGCTTTGTTGCATAGAAGGTTGATCCAAGCTTCCAGGCCCCCTCTCTTCTTAGGCCTCAATTATGTACTGTGAGGTTCAGGATAGCTGGCCAATCTGAAGACTGGGAATGCTTGCTTGAAGGAGGAACTGCCATTCCAGCATAAACTGTCCTTAATTCTACAGCAGAAACTGTTTTCATTCTGGGAATGGTGAGTCCTAGAAGATCATGACCAAGAAGCAGATGTCCTAAGGGGCTTCCTCTGAGAGTTTATCCCCAAGAGGGAGCCATGTGGCCACCTGCTTTTTATCACATTTCTAATAGTGGCTCCATTTCCTCAAGCGCTGTTGTAAAATCATTTACTTTACTGTTACATAAGGTCTGTTGTTGCAGGAACTGGGCCCTTTCTCCGTTCATCTTCAGCTTTAGCTTTAAGACCTATCCTGGGTTGAGGCCCTTGCTCTCCAAAATTGCCAAACAGTTGTCCTGAAACTTCCCCAGCAGCTCCACCTTTTAGGTCAGGTCCTTTAGCTCTCCCTGAGTTTCAGTCAACTTTTGGTGCAACTGCTTGTTGATGGCCTCTAAGAGCTGGTTCTTATCCTTGAGCTCTTCCTCTGATTTCAATTTACTCAATAGTTTGTAGCTCTTCCTGGTGCCAGTGTCTGTAGCTTTAACCTCCCCATTCTCTCGTCTTGGTTTGATGATTTTTGTAACATCGTTAATCTGAACCTCCTGAATGAGGTCTGGAAACATGAACTTCTTTGGACTTAACAGGAAATAGGTTCTTAGAAGTGGCTCGAGTTTGTGCATTTGTGGGCAGGCCACTGCTGATAGCACAGAGGAGGGCTGCAGGGTGTACACTGTCTTAACCACTCTGGTCATCATAATGAGGTGGCACTGCTGGGGCCTAGGCACCTGCTGCTTCTGCCCTCAGGGCTCATCTGAGAACTTAGTTGGTTCGTATGTCCTTGCTGTTTTTCTGAAATATTGTCTGTAAAAGAACTTCATCCCCTTTCTTATTGACCTTCTCTTAGATCAAGTACATTGATGTGGAGTAACTTTTTCAGCTTTGTTCTACAGCTTTTAAGAAACTAGAATTCTCTAACTTTATAATTTTGTGGAGTAGAGTTTAGTAATTATTTTCCCAGTGGCAAAAGTTAATTGTAACTTAAAAATCATAAACATTTCCAAAAGAGAAACCCAAAAAAAAACCTCTGCTGCTTTAATGAACTGCTCTCCTTTAAAGCAACTTTTATCCTTTGACTTTAATAGTTTTGATAGTTTATTGGCTTCTTATGATAAATAATTTTTCCAAAGAAGAAAAACAACATGTACATTTTTTTCACCTTCTGACAGAATATTATTACCTCTTTCCTAGGAGTAACAAAAGCAGTTTATCTACTTGAAACAAGCTTAACTATTATCTTTTTAAGTTAAATCATTTAAATTGTGTTTTAGTATATCATATCAATAGTCAGGAAACAGACATCAAAATGTACTATTCCTTTATTATTTCCCAGAAAACATTATTTTTCTCAGTGTTAATTTGGACCACAGGAAGAAAGTTGATTTTAAAGGAAGCTGTATTTATTATTGACATCCCCTATATCTGAATGCAGCTCCAGAGCCAGTTATTGAAGAATAGGTAGAAATACTATTATTTCTGTTTTATGCTTTTGAATAAAAAAATTCAACATTGGTTTCTTTTATTGAATTTATTAATCTCAGGACACTTATTTATTGAGGAGAGTTGCTGCAGTCTATATGGTTTTATGTGAAAGTATATTTAGAAAAAAACATTTTCTGTAAGTTATTTCAGATTACCCACCAAACATCGCATGATAACATAGTTATATTGATCTAGCTCCAATAAATTCTTTATAAAAAGTAAACTCTTGGTTAATGGCTCTATGAATTGGGTGGTACAGCCACATGGTGGACTATTATGTGGCTATTTAAAAATATGATGCAGGGCTTCCCTCGTGGTACAGTGGTTAAGAATCCGCCTGCCAATGCAGGGGACATGGGTTCAAGCCCTAGTCTGGGAAGATCCCACATGCCGCGAGCAGCTAAGCCTGTGCACTACAACTACTGAGCCTGCACTAAAGAGCCCGTGAGCCACAACTACTGAGCCTGTGTGCTGCAACTGCTGAAGCCTGCAGTTGCCCGTGCTCTGCAACAAGAGAAGCCACAGCAATGAGAAGCCCGTGCACCGCAACAAAGAGTAGCCCCTGCTCGCTGCAACCAGAGAAAAGCCAGCACACAGCAACGAAAACCCAATGCAGCCAAAAATAAATAAATAAATTTATTTAAAAAAAAAAAATATATATATATATATGATGCATATGAGGAACTTCTAATGACATGTAGTGTTCCTACAATGTAATGCTAAATTTATGAAGCAGATCATAACATTAAATATATCCTTTAGAATCGAACAGAATAAAATACCTAGGAAATAAACCTACCTAAAGAGGCAGAAGTCCTGTATTCTGAAAACTATAAGACACTGATAAAAGAAACTGAAGACCACACAAACAGATGGAAAGATATATTGTGTTCTTGGATTGGAAGAATATGCCTTGTTAAGATGACCACACTACCCAAGGCAATCTACAGATTCAATACAATCACTATCAAATTACCAATGGCATTTTTCACAGAACTGAAACAAAATTTTTTTAAATTTTTATGGAAACACAAAAGACCCCAAATAGCCAAAACAATCTTGAGAAGGAAGAACAGGGCTGGAGGAATCACACTCCCTGACTTCAGACTATATGATAAAGCTACAGCAGTCAAAACAGTGTGGTACTGGCATAAAAACAGACACATAGATCAGTGGAACGGGATAGAAGGCCCAGAAATAAACCCATGCACTTATGGTCAGTTACTCTACAACAAAGGAGGCAAGAATATACAGTAGAGAAAAGACAGTCTCTTCAATAAATGGTGCTGGAAAAACTGGACAGCTACATGTAAAAGAATGAAATTAGAACATCCTCTATCACCATACACAAAAATAAACTCAGAATGGATTAAAGACCTAAATGTAAGACCGATACTCTAAAACTATTAGAGGAAAACATAGGCAGAACACTCTTTGACATAAATTGCAGCAATATTTTTTTGGATAGGTCTCCTAGAGTAATGGAAACAAAAGCAAAAATAAACAAATGTGACCTAGTTTAACTTAAAACCTCTTGCACAGCAAAGGAAACCATAAACAAAATGAAAAGGCAGTCTATGGAATGGGAGAAAATATTTGCAAACAATGTAACCAACAAGGGCTTAATATCCAAAATATACAAACAGCTTATACAGCTCAATATGAAAAAAAAAAAAAAACCCAATCAAAAAATTGGCAGAAGACCTAAATAGACATTTCTCCAAAGAAGACATGCAGATGACCAATAGCCATGTGAAAAGATGCTCACATCGCTAATTATTAGAGAAATGCAAATCAAAACTACAATGAAGTACCACCCCACACTGGTCAGAATGGCCATCGTGAAGAAGTCTACAAATTATAAATGCTGGAAAAGGTGTGGATAAAAGGGAACCCTCCTACACTGTTGGTAGGAATGTAAATTGGTGCAGCCACTGTGGAGAACCATATAGAGGTTTCTCAAAAAAACTAAAAATTGAGTTACCATATGATCCAGTAATCCCAGTTCTGGGCATATATCCAGACAAAATTATAATTCAAAATGGTACATGAGGGATTTTCGTTGTGGCGCAATGCAGGGGACATGGGTTCGATCCCTGGTCCGGGAAGATCCCACATGCTGTGCAGCAACTAAGCCCACGTGCCACGACTACTGAAGCCCATGCGCCTAGAGCCCTTGCTCCACAAGAGAAGCCACTGCAATGTGAAGCCTACACACTGCGACGAAAAGTAGCCCCCACTAGCCACAACTAGAGAAAGCCCGTGCGCAGCAGCAAAGACCCAATGAAGCCAAGAAAACAAGGTACATGCACCCCTATGTTTACAGCAGCACTATTCACAATAGCCAAGACATGGAAACAACCCAAATGTCCATCAGCAGATGAATGGATAAAAAAGATGTGAAATATATATATGTGTATATATATATATATATATATATATATATCTCCACTAGATGTATACTCAGCCATGAAAAAGAACGAAATAATGCCATTTGCAGCAACCTGGATGCACCTAGAGATTGTCATACTAAGTGAAGTAAGTCAGACAGAGAAAGACAGATATATGATATCACTTATATGTGGAACCTAAAAAATGATACAGATGAACTTATTTACAAAACAGAAATCGACTTGCAGACATAGAAAACAAATTTATGGTTAGCAAAGGGGAAAGAAAAAGGGAGGAAAAAATTGAGAATTTGGGATTAACATATACACACTATTATATATAAAATAGAAAAAAAACAAGGACCTACTGTATAACACAGGGAACTATATTCGGTATCTTGTAATAACCTATAATGGAAAAGAATCTAAAAAAGTATATATGTATATACTGAATTACTTTGCTGTACCTGAAACATTGTAAATCAACTATACTTCAGTAATCAATCAATTATTGTCAGAACAAGTTTTTTAAAAATAAAATATATACTTTAATCTCAATTATAAAGAATAACATATTTATTATATAATTATATAACATTTGTGTGTGTGTGTGTATATATATATATATAGATCTATATATATATATAGATATATACATATATATATAGATATATACATATATAAATGACTCAAGCAAATAGATTGACATTTGTAGTTTGAGTGTGGTTGTCCCTGGGTGTGAAATCATATTATATTTTAATTTTTTTCATTAAAACTTCTGTATTATATATAAATAATTTTAAATCAGAAACATTTGTTTTTAAATAGCAGTAATATTATACAACAGCTTCTTGCTCAATATCTGTTTAGTCAAACTCTAAGAAGGTAACTTACCCATATATTATTTACTTTGTTAGGAAAAGATATTAGAGCTATATAGAACCATAGTTGAATTCTTCCTTTTTTGTTGTTCCTGATATTGTTAATATTATTCTTTTCCAACCCAGTCTAAATGACTGAATTGTCTCTGTCTGAAAAACCTAAGTTACCAAGTTATCCAATAAAAAGATCACAGAGTTTAGGGGGACAAAAAAGAAGGCTGCAATAAAGATATCATACCAGAATCTAAAGAGCTGTCTTTCAAACTTTTTTTTTTAACATCTTTATTGGAGTCTTTCAAACATTTTTTTTAACATCTTTATTGGAGTATAATTGCTTTAAAATGGTATGTTAGTTTCTGCTTTATAACAAAGTGAATCAGCTATACATATACCCCCATATCTCCTCTCTCTTGCATCTCCCTCCCACCCTCCCTACCCCACCCCTCTAGGTGGTCACAAAGCACCGAGCTGATCTCCCTGTGCTATGCGGCTGCTTCCCAGTAGCTGTCTGTTTTACACTTGGTAGTATATATAAGTCCATGGCAATTTCTCACTTCGTCCCAGCTTACCCTTCCCCCTCCCCATGTCCTCAAGTCCATTGTCTATGTCTGCGTCTTTATTCCTGTCCTGCCCCTAGGTTCTTCAGAACCTTTTTTTTTTTTAAGGTTCCATATATATGTCGTAGCATATGGTATTTTTTTTTTCTCTTTCTGACTTACTTCACTCTGTATGACAGTCTCTAGGTCCATCAGCCTCACTACAAATAACTCAATTTCGTTTCTTTTTATGGCTGAGTAATATTCCATTGTATATATGTGCCACGTCTTCTCTATCCATTCATCTTTCAGTGGACACTTAGGTTGCTTCCATGTCCTCGCTATTGTAAATAGAGCTGCAGTGAACATTGTGGTACATGACTCTTTGAATTTTGGTTTTCTCAGGGTATATGCCCAATAGTGGGATGGCTGGGTCATATGGTAGTTCTATTTTTAGTTTTCTAAGGAACCACCATACTGTTCTCCATAGTGGCTGTATCAGTTTACATTCCCACCAACAGTGCAAGAGGGTTCCCTTTTCTCCACACCCTCTCCAGCATTTATTGTTTGTAGATTTTTGGGTGATGGCCATTCTGACTGGTGTGAGGTGATACCTCATTGTAGTTTTGATTTCCATTTCTCTAATGATTAGTGATGTTGAGCATCCTTTCATGTGTTTGTTGGCAATCTGTATATCTTTGGAGAAATGTCTATTTAGGTCTTCTGCCCATTTTTGGATTGGGTTGTTTGTTTTTTTGATATTGACCTGCATGAGCTGCTTGTAAATTTTGGAGATTAATCCTTTGTCAGTTGCTTAATTTGCAAATATTTACTCCCATTCTGAGGGTTGTCTTTTCATCTTGGCTATGGTTTCCTTTGCTGTGTAAAAGCTTTGAAGTTTCATTAGGTCCCATTTGTTTAGTTTTGTTTTTATTTCCATTTCTCTAGGAGGTGGGTCAAAAAGGATCTTGCTGTGATTTATGTCATAGAGTGTTCTGCTTATATTTTCCTCTAAGAGTTTTATAGTGTCTGGCCTTGCACTTAGGTCTTTAATCCATTTTGAGCTTATTTTTGTGTGTGGTGTTAGGGAGTGTTCTAATTTCATTCTTTTACATGTAGCTGTCCAGTTTTCCCAGCACCACTTATTGAAGAGGCTGTCTTTTCTCCATTGTATATTCTTGCCTCCTTTATCAAATATATGTGCATGGGTTTATCTCTGGGCTTTCTATCCTGTTCCATTGATCTATATTTCTGTTTTTGTGCCAGTACCATACTGTCTTGATTACTGTAGCTTTGTAGTATAGTCTGAAGTCAGGGAGTCAGATTCCTCCAGCTCCGTTTTTCTTTCTGAAGATTGCTGTGGCTATTTGGGGTCTTTTGTGTTTCCATACAAATTGTGAAATTTTTTGTTCTAGTTCTATGAAAAATGCCTAGGGATTGCATTGAATCTGTAGATTGCTTTGGGTAGTATACTCATTTTCACAATGTTGATTCTTCCAATCCAAGAACATGGTACATGTCTCCATCTGTTTGTATCACCTTTAATTTCTTTCATCAGTGTCTTATAGTTTTCTGCACACAGGTCTTTTGTCTCCTTAGGTAGGTTTTTTATTCTTTTATTCTAGGTATTTTATTCTTTTTGTCGCAGTGGTAAATGGGAGTGTTTCCTTAATTTCTCTTTCAAATTTTTCATCATGAATGTATAGGAATGCAAGAGATTTCTGTGCATTAATTTTGTATCAATTAGCTCTAGTACTCTTCTGTTAGCATCTTTAGGATTCTCTTTGTATAGTATCATGTGATCTGCAAACAGTGACAGCTTTACTTCTCTTCCAATTTGGATCACTTTTATTTCTTTTTCTTTGATTGCTGTGGCTAAAACTTCCAAAACTACGTTGAATAACAGTGGTGAGAGTTTACACCCTTGTCTTATTCCTGAATTTAGAGGAAATTGTTTCAGTTTTCCACCATTGAGAACAATGCTGGCTGTGGGTTTGTCATATATGGCCTTTATTATGTTGAGGTAACTTCCCTCTATGCCTATTTACTGGAGGGTTTTTATCATAAATGGGTGTTGAATTTTCTCAAAAGCTTTTTCTTCATCTATTGAGATGATCATATGGTTTTTCTCCTACAGTTTGTTAATATGCTTTATCACATTGATTGATTTGCGTATATTGAAGAATCCTTGCATTCCTGGGATAAACCGCACTTGATCATGGTGTATGATCGTTTTAATGTGCTACTGGATTCTGTTTGCTAGTATTTTGTTGAGGATTTTTGCATCTGTTTTCATCAGTGATATTGGCCTGTAGTTTTCTTTATTTGTGACATCTTTGTCTGGTTTGGGTATCAGGGTGATGGTGGCCTCATAGAATGAGTTTGGGAGTGTTCCTCCCTCTGCTATATTTTGGAAGAGTTTGAGGAGGATAGGTGTTAGCTCTTCTCTAAATGTTTGATAGAATTCGCCTGTGAAGCCATCTGGTCCTGGGCTTTTGTTTGTTGGAAGATTTTTAATCACAGTCTCAATTTCAGTGCTTGTGATTGGTCTGTTTATATTTTCTATTTTTTTCCTGGTTCAGTCTTGGAAGGTTGTGCTTTTCTTAGAATTTGTCCATTTCTCCCAGGTTGTCCATTTTATTGGCATATATATGCTTGTAGTAATCTCCCATGATTTTTGTATTTCTGCAGTGTCAGTTGTTACTTCTTCTTTTTCATTTCTACTTCTGTTGATTTGAGTCTTCTCCCTTTTTTTCTTGATGAGTCTGGCTAATGGTTTATCAATGTTGTTTATCTTCTCAAAGAACCAGCTTTTAGTTTAATTGATCTTTGCTGTCTTTTCCTTCATTTCTTTTTCATTTATTTCTGATCTGATCTTTATGATTTCTTTCCTTCTGCCAACTTTGGGGTTTTTTTGTTCTCCTTTCTCTAATTGCTTTAGGTGTAAGGTTAGGTTGTTGATTTGAGATGCTTCTTGTTTCTTGAGGTAGGATTGTATTGCTATAAACTTGTGTCTTAAAACTGCTTTTGCTGTATCCCATAGGTTTTGGGTAGTCGTGTTTTCATCGTCATTTGTTTCTTGGTGTTTTTTGATTTCCTCTTTTGATTTCTTCAGTGATCTTTTGGTTATTTATTAGCGTATTGTTTAGCCTCCATGCATTTGTATTTTTTACAGATTTTTTCCTGTAATTGATATCTAGTCTCATAACATAGTGGTCGGAAAAGATACTTGATACGATTTCAATTTTCTTAAATTTACCAAGGCTTGATTTGTGACCCAAGATATGATCTATCTTGTAGAATGTTCCATGAGCACTTGAAAAGAAAGTGTTTTCTGTTGGTTTTGGATGGAATGTCCTATAAATATCAATTAAGTCCATCTTGTTTAATGTATCATTTAAATATTGTCTCTCCTTATTTATTTTCATTTTGGGTGATCTGTCCATTGGTGAAAGTGGGGTGTTAAAGTAAAGTCCCCTTCTATGATTGTGTTACTGTCGATTTCCCCTTTTATGACTGTTAGCATTTGCCTTATTTATTCAGGTGCTCCTATGTTGGGTGTATAAATATTTACAATTGTTATATCTTCTCCTTGGATTGATCCCTTGATCATTATTCAGTGTCCTTCTTTGTCTCTTGTAATAGTCTTTATTTTAAGGTCTGTTTTGTCTGATATGAGAATTGCTACTCCAGCTTTCTTTTGATTTCCATTTGCGTGGAATATCTTTCTCCATCCCCTCACTTTCAGTCTGTATGTGCCCCTAGGTCTGAAATGGGTCTCTTGTAGGCAGCATATATAGGGGTCTTATTTTTGTATCCATTCAGCCAGTCTATGTCTTTTGGTGGGAGCATTTAATCCATTTACATTTAAGGTAATTATCGATATGTATGTTCCTATTCCCATTTTCTTAATTGTTTTGGGTTGTTATTGTAGGTCTTTTCCTTCTCTTCTGTTTCCTGCCTAGAGAAGTTCCTTTAGCCTTTGTCGTAAAGCTGGTTTGGTGGTGCTGAATTCTCTTAGCTTTTGCTTGTCTGTAAAGGTTTTAATTTCTCTGTCAAATCTAAATGAGATGCTTGTGGGTAGAGTAGTCTTGGTTATAGGTTTTTCCCTTTCATCCCTTTAAATATGTCCTTCCACTCCCTTCTGGCTTGCAGAGTTTCTGCTGAAAGATCAGCGTTAATCTTATGGGGATTCCCTTGTATGTTATTTGATGCTTTTCCTTTGCTGCTTTTAATGTTTTTTCTTTGTATTTAATTTTTGGTAGTTTGATTAATATGTGTTTTGTCGTGTTTCTCCTTGGATTTATCCTGTATGGGACTCTCTGTACTTCCTGGACTTGATTGACTGTTTCCTTTCCCATGTTAGGGAAGCTTTCAACTATAATCTCTTCAAATATTTTCTCAGTCCCTTTCTTTTTCTCTTCTTCTTCTAGGACCCCTATAATTTGAATGCTGGTGCATTTAATGTTGTTCCAGAGGTCTCTGAGACTGTCCTTAATTCTTATTCTTTTTTCTTTATTCTGCTCTGCAGTAGTTATTTCAACTATTTTATCTTCCTGGTCACTTATTCGTTCTTCTGCCTCAGTTATTCTGCTATTGATTCCTTCTAGAGAATTTTTAATTTCATTTATTGTGGTGTTCATCATTGATGGTTTGCTCTTTAGTTCTTCTAGGTCCTTGTTAAATGTTTCATGTATTTTCTCCATTCTATTTCCTGGATTTTGGATCATCTTTATTATCATTACTCTGAATTCTTTTTCAGGTAGACTGCCTCTTTCCTCTTCATTTTTTTGGTCTGGTGGGTTTTTACCTTGCTCCTTCAACTGTTGTGTGTTTCTCTGTCTTCTCATTTTGTTTAACTTACTGTGTTTGGGGTCTCCTTTTCGCAGGCTGCAGGTTCGTAGTTCCCATTGTTTTTGGTGTCTGCCCCCAGTGGCTAAGGTTGGTTCAGTGTGTTGTCTAGGCTTCCTGGTGGAGGGGACTAGTGCCTGTGTTCTGGTGGATGAGTCTGGATCTTGTCTTTCTGGTGTGCAGGACCGCGTCCAGTGGTGTGTTTTGGTGTGTCTGTGACCTTATGATTGTAGACAGCCTTCTGCTAATGGGTGATGTTGTGTGCCTGTCTTGCTAGTTGTTTGGCATAGGGTGTCCAGCACTGGAACTTGCTTGTTGTTGAGTGGAGATGGGTCTTAGCGTTGAGATGGAGATCTCTGGGAGAGCTTTCGCCGTTTGATATTACATGGAGCTGGGAGGTCTCTGGTGGATCAATGTCCTGAACTCAGCTCTCCCACCTCAGAGGCACAGGCCTGACACCTGGCCGGAGCACCAAGACTCTGTCAGCCACACGGTAATTATTCTTTCCAGTGGTGGACCAACAGTGGGTCAGGGAGAGTGGTTTGTCCAAGCTAAAATCGAGCTGGAGGAGGTCATGGAGAGGACATAATGGCTGGTTGAACGGAGAGGCAGACCCAGGCAGTTCCGCAACTCGACTGTCGGGTTAGCAGGGGCACCTTCCCCACATCCTCCAACATTTTATTAAATACATTTCACCATTTTGCCACAATCCAGGACACACAAACACACCCACATACATATATTAACTAAAAGAAAAATTTCACTAAAATGTACGCTGTATGTTTTTTTATACTCTGTATAATATTTACACTATACCATGCTATATATACTACACTGTTTTCTTTTGTACTTTATTTTTCTTTAAATGCTGACTGTGACCCCGAGTAACCTAGTTTCATGATCCACATCTAGAAATTTTTGCTATGGATGTACTTAGACCTATACAATAAAGTGTAAATGTAAGGATATTTGTTGCAGCATTGTCATAGCAGCAAAATGCTGAAAACAACTTACATATTAGGGTTCTGGTCAGTAAATTATGGTATATTGTACAGTAGAATACTATGCAACCCTTAAAGAGAAGATCTTTATGAGAGCTAGATCTTATTATAACATTCTCCAGCATATAGTAAGTTAAAAAATAAGGCACAGAACAGTGTGCACAGTAAAAAAAAAAAAAAGAAACAGTATTAAGTTGTAACTGGTGAAGCCAGAAATACATCTCACAAGGCCTCTTCCTTCCTTCCCCTTGACTTGGTTCCCTTGAGAATGGTAGGAGCCCCCAAAATGGTCTGCCCTGGGAAGGGAATGAAATTAGTGAAAGGAAAGTACCAGGTTTGGTGGTAGGGTACTCTGGCACAAAAGAGCCAAAGGAAGCAGGAAAGGCTGGTCATATGTATGGGATGTTTATAAATTGGGTATCTGTAAAAAAGAAGACTACATTCTTAAGTAATTAAGTATCTTTGTTGCATTCAGAAAAACATTGGGCCTCATACAACAGTGAACTCAGTAATTGTCTGATCAGCTATTTGCTATTCTCTAAGATAATAGTAAATGAAAAAATAAGACATAGCTTTTTATCACATGTCATCATTTACATTACAAATTGTGGCATTTAGGGGATTTAAGAGTAAAGGTGCCAGAAAAATAAGCACATTTATCATTTAACTGGCATCTTCCTGTGGGCTGTTTTTCTTATGTCTTTGAGGAAAGAAAGGGGGAATTCAGATTGTAAAATGCTACCTATTTAGAGAATATACAGTTCTGTAGCAGTTGGGGAAAGCTTCAGAAAAGAGTACAGCGGTGGGGAATTTCATTGCATTTTTCAGCCTGAAACTAAAACAAATAAAAAAGGGAAACAGCTTATTCCTGTTATTTTGACTTCCTCTTATTGTGTCTTCCTTCCATGTGTTAGCCTTGTGATTTGGGATTAATCAGAGGTTATTTCTAGTTGCCCCCATAAAGAGAAAAGAAACAAAGACAAAGAGGCTGCTTCTAAAGTTAAAGCCTGTGGTCCATCGTTTAGTGTTTCAGTTCAGCTAGTTGTCAGATTAACTTGAAAGAATAGGAGGAAACCATCTTGTGTGTTCACTGAAAATCTTTATGGAAGAGGAGCATTTATAGAATCAAGCTGAGAATTTTATTATATAGGAAATTATTTCCTTAGAAAAGCGCAGCAGTAAATCTATTCCACCAAACTATTCTTGTGTATCTGCACAAGGATGCTCATTGCAGTATTGTTTAATACAGTATTTGAAAACTATGAACAGCCTAAAATATCCATCAGTAAAGTATAGGTGTGTAACTGGTACATCCTTAATATGGAATATTATGTAATTGCTTTTTTTTAAAGGAGGAAAAAAAGCTATGTACTTACTGACTTAGAAGATTCTCTAAGACACAATAAGTGAAAACAAGTTGCAAAACAGTTTTAAAATAACACCTCTGTAATTACACACACACACACACACACCCCTGCACACACATCTGTGCTTGGAAAAGGTCTGGAAGGATGCCCATCATACTAAGAACCTTTGGAAAAGAAAGAGAGATTGGGTTATGTTTAGGAAGGACTTCAGCTTTATCTATGGAATTAAAATTTTATGACAAAATAGTCATTCACTAATGATGAAATTAAAATAAAAATTATATTGTCAGAAATATAGTGTGAGCAATGGGATGGCAAGGAGTTAAGAACAACATTTACTTTTTACCGATCTTCTAGATAGTTTATACTTCTCACAGAAGTCTGTGTTAATTCGAATATATAGTTAAGGGAGTAGAGACAAGTATAGCATGCCTAGGGAAAGCATGAGCTTGCTACCTCTATATCCCTGATTTTCTCCCCAAAAAAGCAGACTAAATTTCTGCCTAATTTTCAAATTCTGCCTTTGTGCAGGATACCTAAAAGTCATTCTTCCAGAGTAGATTCTTTCACAGGTCATGGACTCAAATTAAGTAAAGCTGACAACATATGTATGAGAAGCCATATGATTAAAATTTTAGGAAATTTTAATATCATAGCAAGAGACCTACAGCCCTTCAAAGTACTTTTCTTGTCTTCAGTTTCATGTATGTAGTTCATAATATTTCATCATTTAACAACAACAAGGGGCTTCCCTGGTGGCGCAGTGGTTAAGAATCCGCCTGCCCATGCAGGGGACTGGGGTTCGAGCCCTGGTCCAGGAAGATCCCACATGCAGCAGAGCAACTAAGTCCATGTGCCACAACTACTGAGCCTACGCTCTAGAGCTTGCGAGCCAAAACTGCTGAGCCCACGCGCCACAACTACTGAAGCCCACATGCCTAGTCATGCTCCACAACAAGAGAAGCCACCGCAATGAGAAGCCCGCACACCACAACGAAGAGTAGCCCACGCTTGACGCAACTAGAGAAAGCCCACACGCAGCAACAAAGACCCAACGCAGCCAAAAATAAATAAATTTATTTAAAAAACAACAACGAAAAGTATTTTCTGCCTCAAAAATCAACTTCACCCAATGAGTGCTAAGATATGCATAAGTTCCAAAAAATTTTTTTAATTTAATTCAATACCTGTTATCTGTTCAACAAAAGACTGAATTCATTGGTAGAAATGAGTAAGAGATAGTGTTATTATTTAATTCAGAAGTCTCTTCTTACTGATTTGAAACTTCATGTATAGAACTTCTCATATAAGCATACCTAATAAATTTTTGTACAGTTGAACCATACTTAACGTGGTTTATCTTTTTCTTTGTACTAGATTAGTAATAATTTGTCTACTGTGCTGATACGCTTCACAGATGATATATTTTCACCTCTCATTTCTTTATATTTCATATTTCTTTTTTTCAGTAAATATAAGCTTCATGAGGGGCAGGTACTTTGTTTATCTTGCTGCATTGCATCCCAGATATCTAGAACCTGGTAAGTTCTTCAGAAATATTTGTCATCCGAGAGTAAGTTAAGGCCCTTTAAGTTTAACTTGAATGTATTCAAGCCTCAAAAATTAGGTTGCCATTATACCGTGAGAAAACCATAATTCAAAAAGAGACATGTACCACAATGTTCATTGCAGCACTGTTTACAATAGCCAGGACATGGAAGCAGCCTAAGGGTCCATCAAAAGATGAATGGATAAAGAAAATGTGGCACATATATACAATGGAATATTACTCAGCCATAAAAAGAAATGAGATTGAGTTATTTGTAGTGAGGTGGATGGACCTAGAGTCTGCCATACAGAGTGAAGTAAGTCAGAAAGAGAAAAACAAGTACCGTATGCTAACACATATATATGGAATCTAAAGAAAAAAAAAAGGTTCTGAAGAACCTAGGGGCAGGACAGGAATAAAGACACAGACGTAGAGAATGGACTTGAGGACACGGGGAGGGGGAAGGGCAAGCTAGGATGAAGTGAGAGAATAGTGTTGACATATATACACTACCAAATGTAAAATAGCTAATGGGAAGCAGCTGCATAGCACAGGGAGATCAGCTCAGTGCTTTGTGACTACCTAGAGGGGTAGGATAGGGAGAGTGGGAGGGAGGCACAAGAGGGAGGGAATATGGGGATATATGTGTACATATAGCTGATTCAGTTTGTTATACAGCAGAAACTAACACAACATTGTAAAGCAATTATACTCCAATAAAGATGTTTAAAAAAATAAAATAAATGCAAGAACAAAGGCCAAAAAAATAGGTTTCCATTTATTCATATTTTTGAGAAGAGAGGCTTAACTATAGTAATATAGTTTGCCAGCTAAAACTTGTCACTTGCCATCTGGTTCTACAAGAATGAAGTCACTAGCCACTGCAGTTGCTGACCTTCAACACACCCTGAAAGGAGTTCAGGGCAGAGCTCAGGAATGAGGCACTCTGTGCCCTGCAAGAAACTGGCAGAACAGGCCTTCAGGTAGATATTTTCAGGAGAAAATTTTACAAGCCCAATTTCTCGCATCTTCTCATATCTAGAAAAGCACTGAAATCAGTAACGGAGACATCTGCTCCTCTGTGACTAGCAGCAACCTTCTGCCAAAATGTGTGCTTGATTGCACGTATTCTCCTTCACCAAAATATATATATGACCTTCCCACTTACCTCTTCAGAGCATTTCTTCAGAGCTATCTGAGAGGCTGTCTCCCAGGCTGTAGTCCTCAGTTTGCCCCAAATAAAACTTAACTCACAGCTCTCACATTGTGCATTTTTTTTTGGTTGATAAGTTTCATAATTTTACTATTGCTGATAATTCCCACTCAGTGACGTTATTTATATCTCACCCCTATACTAAGAAAGAACAATTTGTTCTTCAGACAGGAAATTATTGCTTTGTGTTTGTTTCCATATTTTTAGTAATGGATAACAAATAATTAGGATATGCACCTTTTTTCACTATGTATCTGTATTCAACTAAAAAACAAAAAAATCAAGTTACATTTTACCTCAGTGTCCTTTCCTATCAAATCGAAATCTGCATTCCCTAAGAGGTTAGTAAGGAGAGTTTTGAGAGCATCAGAGAAAATAGTTAGTACTTTTTAAGAGTACAGTGTTGCTTATCTTTCTTCATCTATCTAGATATATTTACAAAAAATATTGTTCCCCACACTTTTCAGCTAAGGACCCCTGTGGGCATCTGTCTACATTACACGTCCTTTCTTTATCTTTCAGAATATATTTCTTTATCCCCCCGCTTCTCCAGTGTTTTTGTTTTTGTTTTTGGCTTTCACAAAATCTTCATTATCCCCCATTTCTCTGCTTTCCAAATTGATAGCTCTGAGTTCTTTTCTCTTTAAAATCTTCCTTTCAGTCTCTTGTCCTTCCCTTCCTGACAGTATCTTTCATCAGTGGGACGAATGACTATCATCTACACAGCAGACCTAGAAATCATTAAAGGAAAAGAGTGCTAAAACAAAGTCTTAGAGGTTTAGAATAGAGCCAGTTTTCCTGTTCCTTATGGGATTAAAATGGGGAAAGGGTCTAGGTTTTCCCATTCTTGTCTTTGGTGACATTTAAAGTTTCCTAATGGTATCACCCCTTTTTAAAATAAAAAGGAAGGGCTCATATATCTCCAAACAAAGATCTCCTGTTCTTCTGATCCAGGCATATTCTGATCCCCTTCAGTGGACTTTTATCATGAAGATGAAGGCATTCTTGGGTTGGAATAACTTGGAATTAATAGTAGCAGTGATCAACTTTCACATGCTCAGTTTCACCGTATATTCAGTGCTTTACTGTAGTGATGAACATTACCAGTTCACATTTTAAATTATCATTAAACACCCTACAATGCACTTACAGCCCACCTTTTACTTTTCAGTCTTGGCTTTTTTACCCCTCTCCCCATTCTATTCTCTAAAGAAAAGGGATCCTTCCCTGACTGGAGTCCCAAGCCACCTGTATGACTGCTGGTTGAAACTGAATAGCTAGCTACCTCCCTCTACATAAGGCTGCAGTGACAATAGAAATTGCCATCTTCCCATCCTCTGACTTGTGACATGGAGCTTGTTAGGATGTATAATTAGCATTGTCCTTGCTTCCGTTTGCCTGCCCTGATGTCTCGTTCTCACTGCATTGTGGTTCTTAAACCATACTGGTCCCCTTTTTTCACTCTTCCCTGTCTCTATACTCCCCTTGACCCTCTTCTCCCCCACAAGCTTCTTATTCCTGTTTACTTGGTACACTTTTAATTGTGAACACTTTTACTTCTCAGCCAAGTAAGGACCCTTTTCCCAAGGCCTTATATTTAAGCAGCTTGTTTCTTCCCGTGCTTCCTTGTAGTATCAGTCTGTGTTTGTAATTTAAGAATATTGCTTCAAACAAATTTTTAGAGTTAACACCTATGTCCCACAATTATACAGCTTCAGATCCTCCCTCCTCAGAATCCCCTAACTAGAGGAAGAAGACACCCTTTCTCATCTTATTTAGTAAGCTCTTTTTTACTATTTTAACACTGAAGTTAGTGTTTACACTGTCTGTTAATACATAGTAAAAAAGCCAGAGCACATCTCTAATAAAGATGATTTTCAAGTTCATAGTCACTTAAAGTATCACAGAGTTACAGTCTGTGGTCTGGGTCTCCTTCTGTAACACTTCAGAGACAGTTTTTGGATCGTGCCCCCTCAACCTCATGGTGTTTCCTGTGATTCATTAAATTGCTAATAGTCCCATTTATCTGCCAGAACCCACCCACTTCCAGGGTTGGCCTTTTCCTTCCTATTCCTTATGAGTGTAAGGGCTGAGCCTTAGAAAGTTCTGATCAAACAGATTGTACTTGGTGTTCCTCTAAACATTAATGGTATTGTTTAGAATACATTTAAATACGCAGAAGCAGCTTGTTTTTTTCTGCTCTTAGGCCTGAAACTTGTCTGGCAAATTTTAAGCTCCTTGAGAGCAGCAGTTTAGTCAAATTTATATCCCCCTAATATTACATACATCACTTAGCATATATAGTACCCAGCAAACATTAAGTATTCAATATAAGCATTCAAAGCATGTGCCCCTGTGAATCAACCATACATCCAGAAAATCTTCTCAGGCTTCTGCAGTGCTAGTTTTGATTGTCTAACCCTGGGTAACACAGACTTTTTTTTTTTACATTTTGTATATTTGATGTTAGGCCAAACTTCTCCTGGTCTGTAGACTTTTATAACATTCATTAGTTTAAAATACTAATCCTGATTCCTTATTACTTCTATTAGAATTCACATGTTTATTATAGCTTAAACTGTTTAAAATTATAGATTCAGGAGTCATACTTCTTAGGTTCTTCATTCTATTCTACTGTTTTTCAAACGTTTTTGGCAGGGACACATAGTAAAAAATAGACTTTGCATTGTGACCCAAGGGACACACCAACATGTGCACATACACACACAGATATACACACACCTATATTCTTGAAATAGTACTCACAGCATTCAGTGCTCTACAGTGTTTTCAATTCTGTTCTATTTCATTTTTAAGCTACTGATCGAGACCTACTAAATTGAAATTCATTGCTATGAAGTCCTGGGGAATATGTTTATGTGTATTACTCATTCAGCTACATATTCAGTACTTACTATATACCATTTACTGTTCTTCTCCACTTCTTAACTGGCTTTCTGACCTTGGGAAAGTCACATGTTAATGTTCAGTTTCTTCTGTAAAATGGAGATACAGTGCTGTCTACCTGCAGAGGAATGCTGCTAGGATGAGATGAGCTATGTAAAGCACTGAGCACACTGCTCAGTAGGTAATGAGCACTCGAGTGTGAGCACCTCCCTTGTTCCTTCTCCTGTTGTTATTACTATTAAAATTACTTTGGTTTGAAGTTCCCATGTTTCTGAAACACAATATATAAAGCATATGTTACATATAACTCAATTTTCCTTTAACTCTCACTATATATATTTATGTTTTTAAACTAGAGATATATTTTAGATATAGTGAAATGCACAGATCTTAAGTGTTCAGTTCAATAAGTTTTGACAAATGCCACTCCATTTGACCTACACTCCTATCAAGACATAAACATTCTCATCACACCAAAAAGTTATCTTATGCCCCTCCCTGGTCGTTTGTCCCCCCCTATATCCAGATGTGACCACTGTTCTGATTTTCTTCACCATAGACTAGTTTTGCCCATTAGAACAGAGTCACAGAGAATACATTCTTTTATGTTTGGCACTTTTTTGTTTGATGTAATGATTTTCAGTTTCATCAGTGTCATTGTATGTATCAGTAATTTGTCCCTTTTTACTGCTGAATAGTATTCCGTTTCATGAATTCGTCACATTTTACTTATCTGTTCTTCTAGTGATTGATATTTGATTGTTTCCAGTATGGGGCCATTATGAATAAAGCTACTCTGGATAATTGTGTAAAAGTCTTTGTGGATATATGTTTTCATTTCTTTTAGACAAATACTTAGAAGTGGAATAGCAGGTAGGCATTTTCTAACTTTATGAGAAACTTCAAGATTAATTTCCAAAATAGTTCTACCGTTTATACTTCCACCAGCAATGTGAGCATTCTAGTTACTCCATATCCTTTATAATATTTGATGTTGTCAGCCTTAAATCTTAGCCTTTTTAATGGCCATATAGTACTATCTTATTGTTGTTTTAATTTACATGTCCCTGATCACGAATGAGTGATCACTTTTTCATGTGATCTCCCTGATCACTAATGAGTGATCACTTTTTCATGTGATCTCCCTGATCACTAATGAGTGATCACTTTTTCATGTACTTTTTGGCCATTCATATATATTTTTAGGTCTGTGATCCATCCTTCTTTTTGTGTATGGTATGAAGTAGGTGTCGACTGTCATTTTTTTAACATCTTTACTAGAGTATAATTGCTTTACATTGTTGTGTTAGTTGCTGCTGTATAACAAAGTGAGTCAGCTATATGTATACGTATGTCCCCATGTCCCCTCCCTCTTGTATCACCCTCCCACCCTCCCTATCCCACCCCTGTAGGTGGTCACAAAGCACCTAGCTGATTTCCCTGTGCTATGCAGCTGCTTCCCAGTAGCTATCTGTTTTACATTTGGTAGTGTATATATGTCAGTACCACTCTCTCACTTCGTCTCAGCATACCCTTCCCCCTCTCTGTGTCCTCAAGTCCATTGTCTACATCTGTGTCTTTATTCCTGTCCTGCCTCTAGGTTCTTCAGAACCTTTTTCTTTTTTTTTTAGATTCCATATATATGTGTTACCATATGGTATTTGTTTTTCTCTCTCTGACTTACTTCACTCTGTATGACAAACTCTAGGTCCATCCACCTCATTACAGATAACTCAGTTTCATTTCTCTTTATGGCTGAGTAATATTCCATTGTATATATGTGCCACATCTTCTCCATCCATTCATCTTTCGATGGACACTTAGGTTGCTTCCATGTCCTGGCTATTGTAAATAGAGCTTTAGTGAACATTGTGGTACATGACTCTATGAATTATGGTTTTCTCAGGGTATATGCCCAGTAGTGGGATGGCTGGGTCATATGGTAGTTCTATTTTTAGTTTTTTAAGGAACCTCCATACTGTTCTCCATAGTGGCTGTATCAGTTTACATTCCCACCAACAGTGCAAGAGGGTTCCTTTTTCTCCACACCCTCTCCAGCATTTATTGTTTCTAGATTTTTGGATGGTGGCCATTCTGACTAGTGTGAAGTGATACCTCATTGTAGTTTTGACTTGCATTTCTCTAATGAATAGTGATGTTGAGCATCCTTTCATGTGCTTGTTGGCAATCTGTATATCTTCTTTGGAGAAATGTCTGTTTCGGTCTTCTGCCCATTTGTGGATTGGATTGGATTTTTTTTTTTTTTGATATTGAGCTGCAAGAACTGCTGTAAATTTTGGAGAGTAATCCTTTGTCAGTTGCTTCATTTGCACATGTTTTCTCCCATTCTGAGGGTTGTCTTTTCATCTTGGCTATGGTTTCCTTTGCTGTGCAAAAAGCTTTTAAGTTTCATTAGGTCCCATTTGTTTATTTTTGTTTTTATTTCCATTTCTCTAGGAGGTGGGTCAAAAAGGATCTTGCTGTGATTTATGTCATAGAGTGTTCTGCCTTTGTTTTCCTCTAAGAGATTTATAGTGTCTGGCCTTACATTTAGGTCTTTAATCCATTTTGAGTTTATTTTTGTGTATGGTGTTAGGGAGTGTTCTAATTTCATTCTTTTACATGTAGCTGTCCAGTTTTCCCAGCACCACTTATCGAAGAGGCTGTCTTTTCTCCACTGTATATTCTTGCCTCCTTTATCAAAGATAAGGTGACCAAAAAAAGAAAAAGAAAAGGTGACCATATGTGCATGGGTTTATCTCTGGGCTTTTTATCCTGTTCCACTGATCTGTATTTCTGTTTTTGTGCCAATACTGTACTGTCTTGATTACTGTAGCTTTGTAGTATAGTCTGAAATCAAGGAGCCAGATTCCTCCAGCTCCGTTTTTCTTTCTCAAGATTGCTTTGGCTATTCGGGGTCTTTTGTGTTTCCATACAAATTGTGAAATTTTTGGTTCTAGTTCTGTGAAAAATGCCATTGGTGGTTTGATAGGGATTGCACTGAATCTGTAGATTGCTTTGGGTAGTATAGTCATTTTCACAGTGTTAAATCTTCCAATCCAAGAACGTGGTATATCTCTCCATCTGTTTGTATCATCTTTAATTTCTTTCATCAGTGTCTTAGTTTTCTGCATGTAGGTCTTTTGTCTCCTACAAACCTAGGTAGGTATATTCCTAGGTATTTTATTCTTTTTGTTGCAGTGGTAAATGGGAGTGTTTCCTTAATTTCTCTTTCAGATTTTTCATCATTAGTGTATACGAATGCAAGAGATATTTGTGTATTAATCTTGTATCCTGCTACTTTACCAAATTCATTGATTAGCTCTAGTAGTTTTCTAGTAGCATCTTCAGGATCCTTTATGTATAGTATCATGTCATCTGCAAACAGTTTTACTTCATTTCCAATTTGGATTCCTTATATTTCTTTTTAATCTCTGATTGCTGTGGCTAAAACTTCCAAAACTATGTTGAATAATAGTGGTGAGAGTGGGCAACCTTGTCTTATTCCTGATCTTAGTGGAAATGGTTTCAGTTTCTCACCATTGAGAATGATGTTGGCTGTGGGTTTGTCATACATAACCTTTATTATGTTGAGTTAAGTTCCCTCTATACCTACTTTCTGGAGAGTTTTTATCATAAATGCAGGTTGAGTTTTGTCAAAAGCTTTTTCTGCATCTATTGAGATGATCATATGGTTTTTCTCCTTCAATTTTTTAATATGGTGTATCACATTGATTGATTTGCGTATATTGAAGAATCCTTGCATTCCTGGGATAAAACCCACTTGATCATGGTGTATGATCCTTTTAATGTGCTGCTGGATTCTGTTTGCTAGTATTTTGTTGAGGATTTTTGCATCTGTTTTCATCAGTGATATTGGCCTGTAGTTTTCTTTATTTGTGACATCTTTGTCTGGTTTGGGTATCAGGGTGATGGTGGCCTCATAGAATGAGTTTGGGAGTGTTCCTCCCTCTGCTGTATTTTGGAAGAGTTTGAGGAGGATAGGTGTTAACTCTTCTCTAAATGTTTGATAGAATTCGCCTGTGAAGCCATCTGGTCCTGGGCTTTTGTTTGTTGGAAGATTTTTAATCACAGTCTCAATTTCAGTGCTTGTGATTGGTCTGTTTATATTTTCTATTTCTTCCTGGTTCAGTCTTGGCAGGTTGTGCATTTCTAAGAATTTGTCCATTTCTTCCAGATTGTCCATTCTATTGGCATATACCTGCTTGTAGTAATCTCTCATGATCCTTGTATGTCTTCTGTGTCAGTTGTTACTTCTCCTTTTTCATTTCCACTTCTGTTGATTTGAGTCTTCTCCCTTTTTTTCTTGATGAGTCTGGCTAATGGTTTATCAATGTTGTTTATCTTCTCAAAGAACCAGCTTTTAGTTTAATTGATCTTTGCTGTCGTTTCCTTCATTTCTTTTTCATTTATTTCTGATCTGATCTTTATGATTTCTTTCCTTCTGCTAACTTTGGGGTTTTTTTGTTCTCCTTTCTCTAATTGCTTTAGGTGTAAGGTTAGGTTGTTGATTTGAGATGCTTCTTGTTTCTTGAGGTAGGATTGTATTGCTATAAACTTGTGTCTTAGAACTGCTTTTGCTGTATCCCATAGGTTTTGGGTAGTCGTGTTTTCATTGTCATTTGTTTCTTGGTGTTTTTTGATTTCCTCTTTGATTTCTTCAGTGATCTTTTGGTTATTTATTAGCGTATTGTTTAGCCTCCATGCATTTGTATTTTTTACAGATTTTTTCCTGTAATTGATATCTAGTCTCATAACATAGTGGTCGGAAAAGATACTTGATACGATTTCAATTTTCTTAAATTTACCAAGGCTTGATTTGTGACCCAAGATATGATCTATCTTGTAGAATGTTCCATGAGCACTTGAGAATAAAGTGTATTCTGTTGGTTTTGGATGGAATGTCCTATATCAATTAAGTCCATCTTGTTTAATGTATCATTTAAAGCTTGTGTTTCCTTATTTATTTTCATTTTGGATGATCTGTCCATTGGTGAAAGTGGGGTGTTAAAGTCCCCTTCTATGATTGTGTTACTGTCGATTTCCCCATTTATGGCTGTTACATTTGCCTTATGTGTTGGGGTGCTCCTGTGTTGGGCACATAATTATTTACAGTTGTTATATCTTCTTGGATTGATCCCTTGATCATTATGTAGTGTCCTTCTTTGTCTCTTGTAATAGTCTTTATTTTAAAGTCTATTTTGTCTGATGTGAGAATTGCTACTCCAGCTTTCTTTTGATTTCCATTGCATGGAGTATGTTTTTCATCCTCTCACTTTCAGTCTGTATGTGTCCCTAGGTCTGAAGTGGATCTCTTGTAGATGGCATATATACGGGTCTTGTTTTTGTATCCATTCAGCCAGTCTTTTTCTTCTGGTTGGAGCATTTAATCCATTTACATTTAAGGTAGTTATCGCTATGTATGTTCCTATTACCATTTTATTGTTCTGGGTTTGTTATTGTAGGTCTTTTCTTTCTTTTCTGTTTCCTGCCTAGAGAAGTTCCTTTAGCATTCGTTGTAAAGCTGGTTTGGTGGTCCTGAATTCTCTCAGCTTTTGCTTGTCTGTAAAGGTTTTAGTTTCTCTGTTGAATCTAATTGAGATCCTTGCCGGGTAGAGTAAACTTGGTTGTAGATTTTTCCCTTTCATCCCTTTAAGTATGTCCTGCCACTCCCTTCTGGCTTGCAGAATTTCTGCTGAAAGATCAGCTGTTAACTTTATGGGGATTCCCTTGTATGTTATTAGTTGCTTTTCCCTTGCTCCTTTTAATATTTTTACTTTGTATTTATTTCTTGATAGTGTGTGTCTTGGCGTGTTTCTCCTTGGATTTATCCTGTATGGGACTCTCTGCGCTTCCTGGACTTGACTATTTCCTTTCCCATGTTAGGGAAGCTTTCAACTATAATCTCTTCAAATATTTTCTCAGTCCCTTTCTTTTTCTCTTCTTCTGGGAGCCCTATAATTCAAATGTTCTTGCATTTAATGTTGCCCCAGAGGTCTCTGAGACTGTCCTTAATTTTTATCATTATTTTTTTTTTATTCTGCTCTGTGGTAGTTTTTTCCACTATTTTATCTTCCAGGTCACTTATCCGTTCTTCTGCCTCAATTATTCTGCTATTGATCCCTTCTAGAGAATTTTTAATTTCATTTATTGTGTTTTGCATCATCTTTGTTTGCTCTTTAGTTCTTCTAGGTTCTTGTTAAATGTTTCTTATATTTTCTCCATTCTAT
>NW_006794801.1:0-2737 GCF_000442215.2 Lipotes vexillifer | reverse complement strand
CACACGGGCTTAGTTGCTCTGCGGCATGTGGGATCTTCCTGGACCAGGGCTCGAACCTGTGTCTCTTGCATTGGCAGGCAGATTCTTAACCACTGCGCCACCAGGGAAGTCCCTAGTCAGTCTTTTTATACTGCATATTTTTCTCCTGAAAACTGTTTTCAGGCTAGTCTGTATGCAGTGACAGTTTGGTTTGTATTTGACCATTAGTTATTAAATGTTTAACTATGGTGGGCAAACCAGATTACTATGGAATGTGAAGATTTTTTTCTCCCAACTTGGATGTCTATAGTCTTGCTCAGTAGAGTTAAATAGTCTGAGGTGCCCTCTGAAAATTTGGAAAGCATGTTTAGAGCCTTTCAAAACCAGTTAATAAGACTATTAACTGTGGATTGATTTAAGCAGAGTATGGTACTTTTCTTCCTTCAGTTTTTATTCCTCTTCAGTTCTGAGGAAGTAGGGGAGAGAGCCTCCCCACTACCCCCCTGAAAAATTTTTTTCTTTTCCTAAATTTTTATTTCCTGCTTTGAAATAGCCAAGATCTTTGGGGACTCTAAGAACACCAGTTTTCACAGCTTGAGGCAGAGTGATTTTCATGGGAAACCTTTTCTTATAAAATAAAATACTCTTTGTCCTTGTCAGGACATTTTTAAAGGAACAGCTAGTAGCAGCACCTCACTACCTTGTCACTAACTAGGGTGAAGGAAGAGAAGAATGAGTCACAGTTTCATTCTTTCTCCTATTCTGCTTCTCTTCTCCTTTTCCCTTTCCACTTAGCTCTTTATTGGCACTGAAAAAGTTTGCCAACCCTGATCTAGATCACTCTATCTGATTTTTTTTATTCCTTCTGTTTTATTTGCTGGAGCTCTTCTATAAAAAAGAACTTCTTTACTTCAATCAATTGTATGATTATTCTGAGGAACAGTAGAATAAATGCCTGATTCTTTTCCTAGTATTTGATAGAGGTGGCCAGTGAGGTTTTTGTTTGTTTTGTTTTCTTTAAGAATCAATATGAACCCCAGGTTTTGGATATGTTTGTTATAATCCATTGTAGTTATTCTTTTTAATTCTCAAATTGTCTCATCTTTAGCTAGTGGGAGCCCCTTCATGTTGGCTCCAGTATTCCTCGAGAAAACCTCAATAATCTTTGGTAACCCTGTTTTCCAGTATAAAAAGGTGTTCCACGCTCATCTTGTACATAACCTGTCTCGGATCTAGACCCAGTTATTTCTCTAAGGGGTTTCCTTTTAGTGTAAGATTATGTTTAAAGACCATCATCTGAGTCTTTGTTGCTATGGTTGTGTTGTTTGTAGGCCCTTTTATTGGACAGAGCTAGGGGGTGTGGTGTGTGTATGTGTGTGATTTTTTTTTTTCCTGGTAAAATAAGCAACGTAAAATTGACCATTTCTATTTTAAAGTATACAATTCGGTGACATTAAGTACATTCACAGTATTGTTTATTGATCACCACTGTCTAGTTCCTGAACTTTTTCATACTCCAAAAGGAAACCCTGTATTCATTAAGTGGTCACTCTGCGTTCCTACCTCTCCCCAGACCCTGGCACTAATCTGCTTTCTGACTATGGATTTGCTTGTTCTGGATGGTTGATAAGTAGAATCATACAACATGTGGTCTTTGTGTCTGGCCTCTTTTCACTCAGCATAGGTGTTTTCAAGGTTCATCCATGTTGTAGCATGTATCAGTACTTCATTCTTTCTTATGGCTGAATTAACATTCCATTGTATGGATATACCACATTTTGTTTATTCAGTTGATGGATGTTTGGGTTGTTTCCAGATTTTGGCTATTGTGAATAGTGCTGTGGTAAATGTGTACAAATTTTTTTTGAACACTTGTCAGTTTTCTTGGGTGTTTACTGAGGAACTGCCAGTTTTCCACAGTGGGTGCCTCATTTTATATTTCCACCAGCAGTGTATGAGCGTTCTAGTTTTTACACATCTTCTTCAACACTTGTTATTTTCCATGTTTTGATAATGGCCATCCTAGTTGGTATGAAGTGGTATCTCATTGTGATTTTGATTTGCATTTCCCTAATGACTGATGATGTTGAGCATCTTTTGATGGGCTTGTTAGCCATATGTATATCTTCTTTGGAGAAATGTCTATTCAACTCCTTTTCCCATTTTTTCTTTTTGTTGTTGGGTTGTAAGTTTTCCTTATATATTCTGGATACTAGACCCTTACCAGATACATGATTTGAAAATACATTCTGCTGTTGTGTGGGTAACCTTTTCACTCTCTTGACAGTGTACTTAGATGCACAGAAGTTTTAAATTTTGATGAAGTTGAATGTACCTGCTTCTTTCCTTCTCGTGCTTTTGGTGTCATATCTGAAAAAGTATTCCCAAATCCAAAATCATGAAGATTTACCCATGTGTTTTCTTCTAAGGATTTTATATTTTATTTCTTATATTTAGGTTCCTGAACCATTTTTGAGTTAATTTTTATATATGGTGTGAAGTAAGGGTCCAGTTGTCCAAGTTCGATGTGTTGAAGAGCCTGTTCTTTTCCCATTGAAGTGTCTTGGCACCCTTGTTGATTATCAGTTGACTATATAGATGCATGGGTTTATTTGTGGACTCTCAGTTCTGTTCCACTGATCTGTATTTCTGTCTTTATGTCAGTACTACACTGTCTTGATTACTATAGGTTTGTGTTAAGTTTTGATACTGGGAAGTTTAGGTAGTCTAACTTAGTTTTTTTTTTTTTTTTTTGGGG
>NW_006794800.1:0-329 GCF_000442215.2 Lipotes vexillifer | reverse complement strand
TTTCATTCTTTTTTCTTTATTCTGTTCCTCAGCAGTGAATTCCACCATTCTGTCTTCCAGGTCTCTTATCTGTTCTTCTGCCTCAGTCATTCTGCTATTGATTCCTTCTAGTGTCGTTTTCATTTCAGTTATTGTATTGTTCGTCTCTGTTTGTTTGCTCTTTAATTCTTCTAGGTCTTTGTTAAACATTTCTTGCACTTCTCCGTCTTTGCCTCCATTGTTTTTCTGAGGTCCTGGATCATCTTCAGTATCGTTATTCTGAATTCTTTTTCTGGAAGGTTGCCTTTCTCCTCTTCATTTAGTTGTTCTTCTGGGGTTTTATCGTGTTC
>NW_006794799.1:0-337 GCF_000442215.2 Lipotes vexillifer | reverse complement strand
ACAAATTTAATAAGATTGAAAACATTTCACATATCTTTTTCCAACCACAATGGAATCAAACTAGAAATCAAACTGGAGGAAACAGAAAAATTCAAAAATACATGAAAATTAAACAGTATACACCTGAATAACCATTGGATCAAAGAAGAAATCAAAACAGGAATAAATCTTGAGATAAATGAAAATACAATGTATCAAAACTTATGGGATACAGCAAAAGCAGCGCTAAAAGGGATTGTTATAGTAATAAACACATACATTTAAAAAAGACTAATTTCAAATAAACAATTTAACTGCACCTCAACATGTAAAGAAACAAGAAAAAGAACAATCTAAG
>NW_006794797.1:513854-572209 GCF_000442215.2 Lipotes vexillifer | reverse complement strand
GTTGCGGTGCGTGGGCTTCTCATTGCAGTGGCTTCTCTTGTTGCAGAGCATGGGCTCTAGGCGGATGGGCTTCAGTAGTTGTGGCACACGGGCTCAGCAGATGTGGTCACAGGCTCTAGAGCGCAGGCTCAGTAGTTGTGGTGCACGGGTTTAGTTGCTCCACGACATGTGGGATCTTCCCAGACCAGGGCTCGAACCTGTGTCCCCTACATTGGCGGGTAGATTCCTAATCACTGCACCACCAGGGAAGTCCCCAGGCAGGTGTTTTGCTTCCTCCCTTACTGTTTTCCACAGAGCAGCCGGAGTGGCTTCTTCAAAACAAGTCAGATGCCACGTTCCCTCTCTACTCAAAAGCCTCCAAGCCTTCTACATCACGCATAGTAAATGCAGAAGTCTTACTCTAGCTAAGAAGACCCGAATCCTTGCTACTCATAGACAGTCTGGAGACCAGCAACGGCAAGGGCTTCCCAGGCGCGTGTTAGGAATACAGACTCTGGGTCTGCCCCAGACCTCCTGAATCAGGGTCTGCACTTGAACCAGGTCCTGAGGGGATGGGCACATCCACTGGAGCTTGAGAAGCTCAGTTCTCATGGTCGGTCTGACCCGTACGTAGCTCCTTCTCTCCCCTCATCTCCCTCTGCCCTCCCATTGCTCCCCTTCCATAGCCAGTTGTGGCTCTTGTAGCCACTCAACCTTCCAACCACGTTCCAGCCCTTGCCTTTACTCTCTCACTCCCTGCAGGTGCCTGCTCAAAGGTGACCTCACTGCCGAGGCTTCCTGACCGCTGTAGCTAAAGCCCTTCTGAGCTCCCAACCCTGTCTGCCCAGGTCACTCCCCATCCAGGGACCCTGCCTTAGCACTCATCTCCACCTGCCCTGTGACATACGGCTATTCATTCTCATGGTCTGTCTCCAGGTCCATGAGAGGAGGGACTTTATATTTTTGTTCACTGATGAATCCCTAGAACCGTGCTAGCCACACATTACATTGTTAGTAAATAATTGTTGGCTCAAGGGGTAAGTGAATTGGGTGGCCTCCTGGGATATATTCCTCAGAGAGGGAGCAGGTTCCAAGAGAACACAGAAGAGGCTGGGGTCTCCTGAACACCCAACTCGTCTGGTTGCTTTGTGTGACATCCTGTGATGCTTTCTTCCAAGCTGCCCGGAAATGAATCACAGCCAAAGGCAAGTATCTGGCTGCAGGGCAGATTCTCTGCTCAGTCAGAGAATAAGCCCAGATCAAGCCAAGGCTACAGGAACAAAGCACGGAGCTGCCGCTCCTCTTCTGGCAAACAGGAGGATCAAGCTGTGCATTTCATTTAGATGAGTTTTTTTTTTCTTAAAGGGAAAATGGCCAAAGTTTCCAAAATGCATGGGTTTGTTTTTGTTTTTGTTTTTTTCCAGAAGAAAGATTAATCTTTACTTCTTCTAAAAGGCAATCTGTTTATACATTTGCTGGAGGATTTGTCTGGAACTGAATTAAAATAGGAGAACTTGATCTGACACATCTGGAGCAGACGGGCATGTTTTGTTTGGCTTCCTGTGGATGTTTAAATTGGGGTTAAGATGAGGAAGGTGGTAAAACTGTCGGAAGCCTCAGGTGGCTGGAAGAGACGAGCATAGAGGATGCACAGAGGTGCACCGTACAGTGCAGCAGCCTGAATCGTGACAAATCTTTCACTTTCTTGCCCTGTCAAAGCTGTGTTTAAAATGTTAATGAGAAGAAAGATAATGAAGGCTCAAGGACAGACTCTGAGAGCACAGGGTTGAAGAACAATTTGTGTATAAGAACATCTTGCTTAAATCTATTCCTGGGTCTCCTGAAGGCTACAAAATGTCATCAGGAGAATCGTTAGGCAGAAGAAAAGCTGCTCTCGCCCAACCCATACTCACCTTAAACTCTCAAAACTTAAATGAAAAACTTTCACACAAAGCATGGGTGTGTTGAGAATCAAGTCAGCTCCAAGAAGTTGCAACTGGGGTGGAGACACAATGCCTGTGAAAGCTTTTGAACCACACTGGCTATACTGTATGGAGAGAGTGTAGCATTCAGTAAATTGCTCTTGGACACCATGCATATTTTGGTTACTGAAGCACAAAGGGATTATCAAGCAGCCCACTGTCAACATCTTTATTCAGGTTTTCTGCTTGGGATTGATTTTCTTTTTCTTTCTTTTTTTTTTTTTTTTATTTCCCAGCCATATAAACAAATCAGTTGTAGGCGTTTGGTGTTCAACTGTAAGGGATATTTGTAAGACTATAAAGACAATAATCCCCTTGGTTCTGGAGGAGTAATGCTGAATTTCACACACAAAGCTATCAGGACTGGATGATGCTCTGTGGACAGGACATGACTTTGAATATAAACCACGGACTACCATTCACATATTAAAAAAAGGCGAGTGTCAACAATTTTATTAGCCAACAAATCCAACATAGTTCCATTAGGAACTTTGAAAACACCCACCTTTAAAGGTTCTTTTTTTTCTCGTTTCAGGTTCCCAAACTACCACAAATGACCTAAAAAGCAATATTCTCATAATTACCCAATGTGAGGAATAATGTGTAATGATAAAGAATTCCAAATCAATGTATATTACATCTCAAGATGCTGCTTTAAAAATAATGTCTCCATTATTGGGACTGACGTATACACACTACTATATGTAAAAGATATAACTAATAAGGACCTACTGCATATAGCACAGGGAACTCTACCCAATACTCTGTAATGACCTATATGGGAAAAGAATCTAAAAAAGAGTGGATATACATATATGTATAATTGAATCACTTTGCTGTGCAGCTGAAACTAACACATCATAAATCAACCATATTCCAATAAAAATTTTAGGTAAATAAATAAAATAAAAATAATGTCTCCATTGACTCCAAGGTACCATCTGATTCTTAAACCTCTCAAACCTTGCTTTAATTAAGCCCCGACCAAACAAAATCAACCATTCTCTGCAATTATACAGCAGTACTTGTGCAGTTGAGGCACTCAAGCTCTCCCCTCCCCCAAATATCTGCCTTCCGCTATTTTTTTAGATCTTAAATGACTTTTCTGGTAACAGCAGGTAAGAATAAACAAGTCATGGTGGTTTACAAATAAAGTAGGCGGTACCTTTATGTCTCTCTTTGGAAGCAATCCTGGCATTTATGTTCTTTTCTGATTGTTTTTGTGCCAGAAAAAAATAATAATAATAAATAACTGCAAGTATTCCAAAAGTTGAGAGGGGGTTGGGAATCTCACAGCATTTCTAAATTGCTTCCAAAAACTTTAGATGATGAGTTTTGAGACTGGAAAAGACAGAAAGAAAAACAAACCTAAATCTGCCCCATAACCACAAAGCACATATGCAACTCATAGGAAAGAATGTGTGCATGAATATATGAGGGTGGAATTTGGCCTCAACAGGGCTGATAACATGCTTAATCAAACGGTTCATCATTCTGCCTCTACAGATTTTCTCTTCTGACTTGGGCAAATTTATGGAGAAACGAACACAGGTTCAGCCATCTCAGCCTGGACCCTCTCAACAGGTCATTATTTCGTCAATCAAAACACAACCCTCCACCCCTCTGAACTTTAAGAAATATGCCTCCTTTCAATAGAAAGTGTGCTTGTCAAGCTTGTTTCCCACCAAATAATCTGATAAAATTTCCAATAACTGTTCCCAGTTTGGACAAGGGAAACACAGATTTTACTGGGAACCACTAATATTTAGGTACAGATATCTAAGATAACAGAGTTACCCTTTGAAACACAGTCCAAAGGTAGACTGACATTTTGATCGATAATGCATGACCCCCGGGACACACAGGCAGGGGGAGTTACAGGGCAATTTACGAGGTAAGAGTCTACATTCAGTGAACTCTCATCCCCCCTTCTTTGAGCCTCTGGTCTCCAGCAGCCCAGCGCCCCTTTCTCTGTTGACTACAATCTACTAAATAAGCATCCTCTCAGCTGTCTCCTCTCATGCACCTCAAATGGAAATGTTCCTGTGTGTGCATCACTCCCTTGGGATCCCGTTTTCTGAGACTGGCCAGTGTGACAGATCCTAAACAAGCTATTACCAGCTAGTATTTAGTTAATAGGTCCCCGTTCCAGGAAAAATGGAAGTTTAATATTGGAAGCTTGAAGACATAATGCTCTAGCCTGAATGAATGAGTGAATGGCATTTCTTGCTCATGTTTTCTCACCAAGGCAGGCTGATGGGAAAAAACAGCCCTTTCCATCAGCCCTTTAAATAATGCCATTGCCTGGACTGCCTCCGTGTCCCATTGGTTTTCTAGAGGGAGGCCGTGCTGTGTGCACACATCCTGTTCTGAAAATGCATGCTGGCTCCTGGCTCATGTTTCTACAGCTCAGGTTGGTTTCAGGAAGTTCTGATGGCCCCAGAAGCACAAATGTAGACCAGAGCACAGATAAAGAGACTTATCCTGACCAAACCCAGAGTGGCTCTGACTCCTTCCTCAGGAGCAGACCCAAAGGTGAGCCCATCCAGAGATCCATAGTGCAGGAGATGTGTCTGCAAGTGCACTGGTGTGGGAACCCACCAGGCTGTCCCCATGGATCCCTGCCAGTGTGACACTCCAACAAACTAAGGACCATTTGTCCACATTTAAACCAAAAAAGGAAAGACTCGCAGTGGATGTAATAACATGCTTTATAGGACTTCTTACATGGGAGCAAAAGCAATGTTTTCCCATAACAAAGAATATACCCCACTTTGGGGATTTATCTGGTAGTTCGTGTCCACTCTCTTGTCTCCTCTATCTGCCTCTCATCTATAAACCCCCATGTCATTGAGTCAAGCCCCCAATTCTAATACTTCCATTTCTTAAGTTGTGCTTAAATAATTTGTGTTTGCAAATGCTTGACAAAGCTACCCCTAACTCGACAGGGTTTGATATAAAGCTTAACTCTCTCCTTTTTCTTTGGCTCTACTTTTCTGATTAGCTTCTGGGAAGAATGTTTCAGACTATGGAAAATATATTCACACTGTTTCTGGAAACTTCTCTAATTTAGGAAGACCTAGAGCTGGGACAGGGCTGAAAAGAAAAAGAAAAAAAATGTGAGATTCTGAGGAGAAGAAAAAAGGGAAAGGTTTGGGAAAAAAGGGCAAAGAAGCCCCAAAACACATTTCACCTATTTCATATTTTGCTAGAACCGGTCTTACCCTTAAATACAAAGACTTGCAATCAGCTTTAATTTAGAAGCACCAGAAGGGCAGTCGAAGGAAAATAAAATCAAAGGTGGTGATGAGAGCAAGAAAATATTTGACAAGGACTTGATCAGGCTGATAGATGTTTAACTGGATCACAACTTTCTTTTAAAGCAGGGAAGAAAGGAGAAAACAGGTTTGTAGCATTTGTAGCTTGATCACTAGCATTTGCCAATTTCTGTGGTGTAAATGTTCCCAACAGGACCAATTTCAAGCCATCAACAGGATGTCACTGAATGTGCATTCGGAAGAGGTGCTTATAATTGGCTTTTGTGAGCCAGTCAAGTCTGCCACAGTCTTACTGCTGAAGATCAAAGTTAACCTGTCTCTTCTTGTTGAATTTGGGAAGCCCAAAGAAACAGCAGAAGGCATTTCAAGGCAACATGCTGAAGTGTCACTCTGTAACACTTCTGTTTATTAAAATATGCTTTCAAACAATGTCCACTTTTTGAAAATGAAATTTTGTTATTTCCCTACTCTGTCTCACAAGTATTCCTATGAGTTTGTATCATCCTCTGGTATGCTCATGTCCTAATTTTATTTATTTATTTATTTTAAATTCATTTAGTTATTTATTTTGGCTGCGTTGGGTCTTCATTGTTGCACGCAGGCTTTCTCTAGTTGCCGCGAGCGGGGGCTACTCTTCATTGCGGTGCGCGGGCTTCTCACTGCGGTGGCTTCTCTTGCTGCGGAGCACAGGCTCTAGGCATGCGGGCTTCAGTAGTTGCGTGTGTGGGTTCAGTAGTTGTGGCTCGTGGGCTTTAGAGCGCAGGCTCAGTAGTTGTGGCGCATGGGCTTAGCTGCTCCACGGCATGTGGGATCTTCCTGGACCAGGGATCCAACCCGTGTCCCCTGCATTGGCAGGTGGATTCTTAACCACTGCGCCAACAGGGAAGTCCCATTCGTGGCCTAATTTTAAATAGCTTATTTATTTTATTTCAAGTAAGTGAAAAAAAAAAAAAAAAACCCCTGTGGAGTAAAGAATGAGAAGTTGCAAATTAAATATGTAAACTGAGGAACACATAGTGATGCTGTTTATATTCCACATAATTCATGATTCCTCAGCATCTCTGCTCAGAGCTTGGGACAGCCCTTCCTGCTGGTTTAGATGATTATTTACTTATTTCTGGACCTTCACGACTCCACACGCAGAGGTTAATAGATGAATTTAATGAAGTGTCTTATTACCTTCATTCAATACACTGGGCATGCAAAGCAGATCACTTAGCATTCCTATTTACATACAACCTTGTCTTTATTCTACTCTGATGCCTCCATCATATATTAAAACATTCAGAATCACAGCGGCATTTAAGGTAATGAAGGATTTTGTGTTTAATATGGGTATTCATAAAATATTTACAGATTGTTGTGTGTATGTATGTATGGATGAAAAACAGATGTTGTATTTCTTTTTTTAATAAATTTTATTTATTTATTTATTTATTTTTGGCTGCCTTGGGTCTTCATTGCTGCGCACGGGCTTTCTCTAGTTGCGGCGAGCAGGGGCAACTCTTCGTTGCAGTATGCGGGCTTCTCTTGCAGTGGCTTCTCTTGCTGCAGAGCATGGGCTCTAGGCGCACGGGCTCAGTAGTTGTGGCTCGCGGGCTCTAGAGCTCAGGCTCAGTAGTTGTGGCGCACGGGCTTAGTTGCTCCGCGGCATGTGGGATCTTCCCCGATCAGGGCTCGAACCCACGTCCCCTGCGTTGGCGGGCAGGTTCTTAACCACTGTGCCACCAGGGAAGCCCAGATGTTGTATTTCTTTATAAGCCCCAAATGCTAATCATGTATGAGGGACAGAGAAACAGCACTCCTGGATATAAATTATATCCTAATCACTTTTGGTTCACATACCCCTGAAGCAATAGTCATTACACTGCTCCTCATGCAAAAGATGTATTTTGTTGTTGAAAACTTCACTGTGAGAGAGAAACAATAATAAGTCCTCAACAAATACTTGTTTTCTGCCTACCTGGTGAACTGAAGAATCAATAAATTACTTGATGTCTTGGTGGGAAAGTCCCTTCTTTTGCTTCCCATTGACGTGGCAGACTATGGCATTTTGATCCCACAAAATGAAACCCTCACTTTCCCACTAGAGTTTTACTCCAGAAACTTAGATGGGCTTTACCCAGAGGGCTCACCTCTCTTCCCAGGCGACCCGGTCCTAGAAATCCCAGCATTAGAGCCATCTTTCCCACTGGGTCCTGGCTCTCTAGGAGACACAGGGGGCAGCTACACCATCATTGTCCCATGGGGATGTGGAAGCGGTAAGCTCTAGTGACAGGGAATGTGAGACTACAAGCAGATCAAAGGCATAACCTCTGGGAAAACAGCCCCCAACTGGCAGCACTGGCAGGAAGTAATGGAAAGTGTTCCTATTTCTCAGGTGGTCACAAACTTTTCAGAAATAGTATACACAGCCTTGCTCTAGAGTTGCTGGGGTTTAGAACTGTTCTATTCTCTCTAGCGCTGGAAATGGCTATTTAAAAACAGAACTTTCCTCTTCATCTCCCCAAAGATACAGTCTTTTAAAATTCTTTTGACAAGATACAATACTTACAAGTGACAAAAGGGGTATTTGACATGTTATTTAAAAGCCACTGGTGTCGAAGATACTATGCTAAAAATGGGCATAATTAATAAATATTTGTGCGGAAAAGGAAGGAAGGGAGGGTAGGAGGGAGGAATAAGAAAGAGAGGCAAGGGAGAGAGGAAGAAAAAGTTTCTTTGATTTTTTTTTTAAGTTTCTGAAGTAAACTGGATAATTAATATGGTTCTGTGAGCTAAGCCAGTCTCCAAGCCCTGTATGTTACTTCCAACATTAGTTTAGATCCGCCCTTTAAGTGACATTCTAATACCACCATGCCCTGAGGGATGAGGCCGTCTTACACCTCATTGGCTTGAAAATTTTAAGGTCTTGCAGAGGGCTGGTCAAATCATAGACCTCAAAAAGACTTGTTGGATGGATGATGGATTCCTAACACCAAAAACTAAAATCCAAGGCAGAATGTGGAGAAATTACAGAAGGAAATGTCTTGGGAAGCACTGAGATAGTCTTTAAGAAACTATCCCACATAAATAAGGTTTTTGTTTTCTAAAAACCTTTTTAACAATCTCCTGTACCATGATTAAACGTACACACACACACACGCACACACACACACACACACACACACAATTACATACATCTGGTCAAACTTGCTGTATTCTATCAGTAAGAAACAAGTCAAAGGCCCCGCTCCCATTCATGAGGAGGGCATCACACAAGAGACTGAAACCAGGGGTCAGGTATCACGGGGACTATTTTCAGAGTCTGTCCACCATAGTAAGCAATCATCTTGAAATGACCCCCCAAATTCCACAGGAGTATTATTCGTGTTTTTCTGTGAAATTGTTGCATAAAGGAAAGTGTGACATAACGAGAGAATGAACATCAGCCTCATTGGGAGATTAGGAAAAAATATGCCTAGAACTGAACTTATCTGAATTATCTATAAACAAAAGCCAAATAGAACCCAAAACAGCAAGTGTCACGTGTTCCTTACATAATCTTAACGTCATGGGTGCCATGAAAGCTGCATTTTGCCTTCATTTAGAATAAGAAGTTTGGACTAATTTTCTTCTACATTCAAAGGGAGTCTTGCCTTTTTTCTTAATTGTGTTTGATATCCTGTGTTCCTGAACAGAGCACTCTTCTTTGCATTTGGTAAATGAGAGCTCATTTTGAAAGGCACAGCTACATCTAAACGAGGGGGAAAAGTTACTTGTTCCAATTGTCTTATCTTCAGTGGAAATAAATGGCACATTTCTCCAAAGAGTAGTGGATTTTGAGGTATCCTAACTATGTTCACACCACATTATCCTTTTCAATGGAATCACAAGATGAGCTTTACAGACCACTGTCTGGGACACTTCCACATCACAGTGTAGAGAATGTCTTTTTTGTTCTTTTTAACATCTTTATTGGAATATAATTGCTTTAAAAACGTGTGTTAGTTTCTGCCGTATAACAAAGTGAATCAGCTATACGTATACATATATCCCCATATCCCCTCCCTCTTGCGTCTCCCTCCCACCCTCCCTATCCCACCCCTCTAGGTGGACACAAAGCACCAAGCTGATCTCCCTGTGCTATGCGGCTGCTTCCCACTAGCTATCTATTTTACGTTTGATAGTGTGTATACGTCCATGCCACTCTCTCACTTCATCCCAGCTTACCCTTCCCCCTCCCCGTGTCCTCAAGTCCATTCTCTATAACTGCATCTTTACTCCTGTCCTGCCCCTAGGTTCTTCAGAACCATTCTCCTTTTTTTTTTTTTAGATACCATATATATGTGTTAGCATACAGTATTTGTTTTTCTCTTACTGACTTACTTCTCTCTGTATGACAGACTCTAGGTCCAGCCACCTCACTACAAATAACTCAATTTTGTTTCTTTTTATGGCTGAGTAATATTCCATTGTATATATGTGCCACATCTTCTTTATCCATTAATCTGTCGATGGACACTTAGGTTGCTTCCATGTCCTGGCTATTGTAAATAGAGCTGCAGTTAACATTGTGGTACGTGAATGACTCTCTGTGAATTATGGTTTTCTCAGGGTATATGCCCAGTAGCAGGATTGCTGGGTTGTATGGAGGTTCTCTTTTTAGTTTTTTAAGGAACCTCTATACTGTTCTCCATAGTGGCTGTATCATTTACATTCCCACCAACAGTGCAAGAGGGTTCTCTTTTCTCCACACCCTCTCCAGCATTTATTGTCTCTAGACTTTTTGATGATGGCCATTCTGACTGGTGTGAGATGATATCTCATTGTAGTTTTGATTTGCATTTCTCTAATGATTAGTGATGTTGAGAATCCTTTCATGTGTTTGTTGGCAATCTGTATATCTTCTTTGGAGAAATGTCTGTTTAGGTCTTCTGCCCATTTTTGGATTGGGCTGTTTCCTTTTTTGATATTGAGCTGCATGAGCTGCTTGTATATTTTGGAGATTAATCCTTTGTCAGTTGCTTCATTTGCAAATATTTTCTCCCATTCTGAGGGTTGTCTTTTCATCTTGTTTATGGTTTCCTTTGCTGTGCAAAAGCTTTTAACTTTATTTAGGTCCCATTTGGTTATTTTTATTTCCATTTCTCTAGGAGGTGGGTCAAAAAGGATCTTGCTCTCATTTATGTCATAGAGTGTTCTGCCTATGTTTTCCTCTAAGTGTTTTAGAGTGTCTGGCCTTACATTTATATCTTTAATTCATTTTGAGTTTCTTTTTGTGTATGGTGTTAGGAACTGTTCTAATTTCATTCTTTTACATGTAGCTGTCCAGTTTTCCCAGCACCACGTATTGAAGAGGCTGTCTTTTCTCCATTGTATATTCTTGCCTCCTTTATCAAACATAAGGTGACCATATGTGCGTGGGTTTATCTCTGGGCTTTCTATCTTGTTCCATTGATCTATATTTGTTTTTGTGCCAGTACCATACTGTCTTGATTACTGTAGCTTTGCAGTATAGTCTGAAGTCAGGGAGCTTGATTCCTCTAGCTCCGTTTTTCTTTCTCAAGATTGCTTTGGCTATTCAGGGTCTTTTGTGTTGCCATACGAATTGTGAAATTTTTTTGTTCTAGTTCTGTGAAAAATGCCACTGGTAGTTTGATAGGGATTGCACTGAATCTGTAGATTGCCTTGTGTAGTATGGTCATTTTCACAAGGTTGATTCTTCCAATCCAAAAACATGGTATATCTCTCCATCTGTTTGTTTCACCTTTAATTTCTTTCATCAGTGTCTTATAGTTTTCTGCATGCAGGTCTTTTGTCTCCTGAGGTAGGTGTATTCCTAGGTATTTATTCTTTTTGTTGCAGTGGTAAATGGGATTGTTTCCTTAATTTCTCTTTCCGATTTTTCATCATTAGTGTATAGGAATGAAAGAGATTTCTGTGCATTAATTTTGTATCCTGCTACTTTACCAAATCCACTGATTAGCTCTAGCGGCTTTCTGGTAGCATCTTTTGGATTCTCTATGTATATTGTCATGTCATCTGCAAACAGTGACAGTTTTAACTTCTTTTCCAATTTGTATTCCTTTTATTTCTTTTTCTTCTCTGATTGCTGTGGCTAAAACTTCCAAAACTATGTTGAATAATAGTGGTGAGAGTGGGAAACCCTGTCTTGTTCCTGATCTTAGTGGAAACAGTTTCAGTTTTTCACCATTCAGAACGATGTTGTCTGTGGGTCTGTCATAGATGGCCTTTATTATGTTGAGGTAAGTTCCCTCTATGCCTACTTTCTGGAGGGTTTTTATCATAAATCGGTGTTGAATTTTGTTGAAAGCTTTTTCCACATCTATTGAGATGATCATGTTTTTTTTTTAAATAATTCTACAGTATTTCTATTTTTATTGATTGATTGATTGATTGGCTGTGTTGGTTCTTCGTTTCTGTGCGAGGGCTTTCTCTAGTTGCGGTGAGCGGGGGCCACTCTTCGTCGTGGTGCGCGGGCCTCTCACTGTCGTGGCCTCTCTTGTTGTGGAGCACAGGCTCCAGACGCGCAGGCTCAGAAGTTGTGGCTCACGGGCCCAGTTGCTCCGCGGCATGTGGGATCTTCCCAGACCAGGGCTTGAACCTGTGTCCCCTGCACCGGCAGGCAGACTCTCAACCGCTGCGCCACCAGGGAAGCCCGATCATGTGGTTTTTATCCTTCAATTTGTAAATACGGTGTATCACATTGATTGATTTGCATATATTGAAGAATCCTTGCATCCCTGGGATAAACCACACTTGGTCATGGTGTATGATCCTTTCAATGTGCTGTTGGATTCTGTTTGCTAGTATTTTGTTGAGCATTTCTGCATCTATGTTCATCAGTGATATTGGCCTGTAGTTTTCTTTTTTAGTGACGTCCGGGTCTGGTTTTGGTATCAGGGTGATGGTGGCCTCGTAGAATGAGTTTGGGAGGGTTCCTCCCTCTGCTGTGTTTTGGAAGAGTTTGAGAAGGAAAGGTGTTAGCTTTTCTCTAAATGAGAATGTCTTTTTAAGAATCACTATTTTCTCCCTAATTTGTAGCTTGAATGTCATGCTTTGATAGTCTTCAGAACTATAGATAAACTAGCTTTTTTAAGCAAGATATTACTGAGCTAAAACACTATCATTGTTGTACCCCTTAGATACACTTAACCCTAGTGCTTCTTAACTAAATTTTATTGATACCAGCTGACAGGCCTTTCTATTCTGACAGCACACTTGTTTTTCACCTTTCTGAAAATTGAAGTATAGTTGATTTACAATATTGTGTTAATTTCAGGTCTACAGGAAAGTGATTCAGTTATATATATATATATATATATGTTTTTCAGATTATTTTCCATTATAGGTTGTTACAAGATATTGACTATAGTTCCTTGTGCTATGGAGTAAATCCTTGTTGTTATCGGTTTTATATATAGTAGTGTATATCTGTTAATCCCACACTCCTAATTTATCCGTCACCTCCTCCCTTTCCCCTTTGGTAACAAGTTTGTTTTCTATGTCTGTGAGTCTGTTTCTGTTCTGTAAATAGATTCATTTGTATTATTTTTCAGATTCCACATATAAGTGATATATAATATTTGTCTTTCTCTCTCTGAGTTACTTCACTTAGCATGATGATCTCTAGATCTATCCATGTTGCTGCAAATGGCAATTTCATTCTTTTTTTATGGCTGAGTAATATTGCAATATTTCATTATTTTAATGGCTGAGTAATATTCCATTGTAAATATATATATATATACCACATCCTCTTTATCTATTCATCTGTTGATGGACACTTAGGTTGCTTCCATGTCTGGGCTACTGTAAATAGAACAGCCATTTCAATGCTCTTCTCCCCAAACTAGTGACGCTATCTTAAACAATCCAAACTATATCCACTGATAATTTGGGAGAATCCAAAGTCAGGATAAATCACAACAGCTTGGTCCTTTTGACAAACTGATACGAACCTGTTAGAAATTGCATTAACTCTTCTTGGATCTGATTTAGTAAAGGATTAATGCAAGAGCATATGTTCTACCTCAGGGACAAGGAAGTAACTTCATTTCCAAAAAGTAAGCATTCTCTCCTGCCTCACTGGAGGGATTAATCCTTTTGGTTGTTAGTTTCATATTTCATAAGAAGGTTTTTAAATCAAGACCCAAAGATTTTTTTTCTACTCCTACACAGCAATGCATGCCACTGCTGTTGTGAAACTATCATTTACACATTGTTCAGACTTTTCATCCAAAAGGTCACAGACTTATACAGATGAGATGTTAATGCTTCCTTTATGCTGAGACCTTTTTAACGTACCTTACTTTTTATTTTAAAAGATCACTGGAGTTATTAAGTGTGGCTTTGATAAATATCACACAGATTAGTCAGTGTTCACTGACGACAATTCTAGATGACAGGGGGGAAAAAAATCTATTATTGTCACCTGACAGTGCAGACGTTATATTTTTCAACAGTTGATTAGAAGAAGAAAGTGTTTCTTTTGTTTCGTTTTGTTTTTGCAAAGCTGGGCTGTTTTCAAGGCCCTGTCGATATGCCACTTCCTCCTGAAAGTCTTCCCAAATCCCACCGTTCAGAATCCTTCCTTCTCCTGTAATCTCATAATATTTTTTTGGAACCACTACAAGAGCACTCATTTCATTCTCATTCATATCATACTTCATTTTTAATGTCTTTTCCAAGCGAATTGTAAGTCCAGTGACAACAGCATTCACCTTACATTCTTGTTTTTTTCTGCACGTGGCAAATTGTAGCTCCTCATTATTCAAACAAGAAAAATCTCTCAGGTCTATTTTGTCTTGGAATGTTGTACAGTATCCTGATAACTGGTTTGCTTATGTTGCACAGCAACTATGAATCTTGGAGTTACTCAGCTTTCCTCTCTTTACTTTGTTTACTAGGAAACTTGGTTCCCATTTAGGCCTCTCCCCAGAGTTTGCTGGCATAGATATTTGTTTTATTGAAGTACAGGTGATTTACAATATATTAGTTTTGAGTGTAGAGCATAGTGATTCAGTATTTTTGCAGATTATACTCTATTATAGGTTACTACAAGGTAATGCACATAATTCCTTGCGCTATACAGTATATCCTTGCTGCTTATCTATTTTATACATAGTATTTTGTATCTCTTAATCTCATACCCCTTATTTGTCTATTCCCGCCTCCCCTTCCCTCTCCCCTTTGGTAACCACAAGTTTGTTTTCTGTATCTGTGAGTCTGCTTCTGTTTTGCACATACATTTAGATTCCACATATAAGTGATATCATACAGCATCTGTCTTTCTCTGACTTATTTCACTAAGCGTAATATTCTCTAGGTCCATCCATGCTGCTGCAAATGGCAGAATTTCATTCTTTTTAACAGCTGAGTAATATTCCATTGCATTTGTGTATATACACACATACCGCAACTTCTTAATCCAACTGTCTGTTGATAGGCACTTGGGTTGCTTCCATATCCTGGCTATTGTAAAGAGTGCTGCTATGAACACGGAGGTGTATGTATCTTTTCAAATTAATGTTTTCATTTTTTTCCCAGATATATACCAAGGAGTGGAATTGCTGGATCATATGGTAGTTCTATTTTTAGTTTTTTGTGTGTGTGCTTATCTTACTTCTGGATTTAACATTTTCTTTACATTAAAAAAATTTTTAACTCTTCTTCCCTCAAATTAATTCAATTAGTTATATTAACTCTTTACATTTATGTATTTTTGCGACGATTTTAACTGTGCAATGACACAGAATATTTAAACAACCCAATAAGCAGACACCCCATAACTGATTACTGAATTGAATTTATTTTATAGCATTTATCAAATTCTTCTTACAAAGGTTACTCGGTGGGTGTGCTAATTTCAGAAAAATGGCAATTAGTTTAAGATGGCAACCTTTGAAAATAAAAAAATCCTTTATTACAAATGAATTTCTTTTCTCCACAATAGTCCGTAACTATTAGAATGACCCAGATAGCAGGCAGGTAGGTACAGCTGGTTCTACTGTTGGCTTTAGATTCCAGTTTTTACATTTAAAATTGGGGGGAGAGGCAGTGGCTAAAAGATCTCTAAGTCCGCCTTCACTTCTCACATCATGGGATTCTTAAATACCCTTGACTCTCCACTTCTCTCTGCCTATGTTGACATAGCCCCAGAACATCGGGGAGGAGGTTTAAAAGTTGATATAAATCTTTCAGGCCCTTAGTTTTCAGTGTTGGTTTACATTTCTCGACTGATGATGAATTAAGAAAGAGCATTTGGAGAATTCGACAATGTGAGAATATCTATGTGGCCCACCCAGGATAATTTCAGGAGTTTTCTGAAGCTTCACAGTCATATGAGTATATGTATGGGGAAATCAATGACAAAAAAGTGAATCCACATTTAGCTAATAGAACATAAAATAGCTAAAATGATTTCAAGGCTATTTTCTCTATTAATGGCTAGTCATATAATTTGAAAGACTTAGAAAAACTATTGAGGAAAAAGACAAGGCAAGACAGATGGGGAAGAAGAAATCACACAAAGTGAAAGCTGGACAATGGGAACAGGATGTGGGCTCATGAGTTGAGAATGAAATTAAACCATTACTTCTCCTATATTCTCCCAGTGCCCCGAACTTTCCTAAACGTACCCTGCATACACACACATCCGCAGAATACCAGACAGGAAGGCAATATTCCATGAGCTTTGGAACACACACTATTAGTGGCTGCCATCCACTTATCAGCTGTGTAACCCTGGTGGTTTCCTAATCGAACAAGATTATTGTCTGTCACATGAAGGTAATAACGGTACTTACAGCATAGGATGCTATACAGATTAAATGAGATGATATATTTACAAAGTACACTGTCAGTCATTGATTCATTTATTCATTCAACACATCTTTATTAAACACCTACTATGTGCCAAGCACTAGTCTAGAGATTCACAATATATTCGTGAACAAAACTGATAAAGATTCCCACTCATGTGGAGATTCCTTTGTAAATAGCTAATTAACAGAACTAAATAACAAGGAACCAAGGAGAGGAGGTGTCATGGGCAAGCTGGATGGGGCTGTGTGAAGACAAAAAGTTGGAGGGAATTCCTTGGCGGTCCAGTGGTGAGGACTCCGCACTTCCACTGCTGAGGGCCCAGGTTTGGTCCCTGGTCGGGGAACTAAGATCCCACAAGCCACTTGGCACGGACAACAAAAAAAAAGTTGGAGAAAAGACTGCTGGGAATGGCCAGGGCCTCAGCTGGGCACAAACTCTCATGTTTTGGCATCTGCAGGATTTGGCCAGTATTATTTGGATATTTTCTAACATGTTCACGCATATTCTTAAAATCTTTATGATTTAAAGGAAAAAGAACGCATCAACAAAATACAACAAATTATTACAAAATAGGAATGTCTCTTCATTTAGAACTTCTAATCCACCATGACAAGCCTATTTTTTCCCCATATTTCAAGGTTGTTTCTATGAAACAATGTAATATATTTTGTAACGGGCTTTGCAATCAAGGGTGTATAACACTATAAAAATTTTGATAACATTTACTGTCACTTTGCAGAGTGAACAAAAAATAAAAAACCCACGTATATTTTCAAAAGGAAACATACCTGGTAGAAGATGTAAAAAATGAGGCGACTGCAGTCAGGTGTTTATAGTTCCACAACTGCAAATCAGCCACAAAACTGCGAGTACTTTGTGCAGGATCCTGATAAATTCTACTTCTGATATTTGCTTTCACAACTTCAGCATTTTGGGAGATTTTTTGGTCTCCTTTCTCTCTATGTGTAAATACGTCAGGTTTTCTCTACACACTATATATCAAAGAACGATTTAATTGGAGCTTGTGTTGGAAATTCTCAGTAGGAGGCAGTCCTGAGTATATAAGAAACTAAGACAAACATGGGATTTAATATTGTGCATTCCCAATTTTGTGACTTTTATAAATTTTCTCACTTTCCAGGTGTTGTAGATTTTTAGGATTACCACTATTTGGGAAATAATACTGTCTCCTAAGCCTTCCATATCAGGAGGTTTATGCTCACAGCAATTTTGCATGTTAGTAATAACAATTCTCTATTATAGATAGAAAACAAGTTATGAACTTTCTCAAGTCTATAAGGGGCACAGCTAGAGCTTGAACTCAAGGCCATGAGGTTCCAAAGGACACTGGATCAAGTAAGGCTGACAGCAGTATGGACTAGGGGTATGAAGCCCACCTTAGTCAAGATAGGCTTGATAGTATTGGCAGCAACAAGAATATTCTGCAATAGAGAGCTATTAAAACACATTTAAGGGCTTCCCTGGTGGCGCAGTGGTTGAGAGTCTGCCTGCCGATGCAGGGGACACGGGTTCGCGCCCCGGTCTGGGAAGATCCCACATGCCGGCGGAGTGGCTGGGCCCGTGAGCCGTGGCCGCTGAGCCTGCGCGTCCGGAGCCTGGTGCTCCGCAACGGGAGAGGCCACAACAGTGAGAGGCCCGCGTACCGTAAAAACAAAAAACAAAAAACACATTTAACATTCATCACAAATTATTACATGTCCATATTTATACTCAGACGCATGTCCTATATTAGAGGATATAAAACCTGGAGTCTGTTTTAGCTTCTGAAATGGAAATGTCTAAGGTAATCTTTTCTGGCCATGACCGCCCAATACTAAGGAGGTTATAAAAGCACAAATTTTGGTCCTCACTCCCTAGAGATTCCTGTTCAATAAATCTTTGGTGGGGGACAACCACGTGTACTCTACAAACATTCTTCACATGAAGCTGGTGTGTAGTCACAGTTGAAAAGCAAATGCTTCAAGATATTTAATATTCTATGATAATACACCCCTTGCCCATTTCATCAGTAGGGTCTTATCTAAAAAGGCTACAAAGAAAAACCTCCACGTTTAATTAACAGCTCTTCCATTTGCATTATTAGATAAAGACACACACACACATGTGCCTACAGTGACAGGAGCATTGGAAGAGGTCTTGTTTTTAACCACCGTTTAAAATAATCATGTAGCAATGCAATGTGCCATCGTGGATTAGATCTGGGAACAGAAAAAGAACAATACTAATGAAAAGCCTGGTGAGATCCAAATAAAGTCTGAAGTTTAGTTAATCGCATTGTACTGATGTAAATTTCCTAGTTTTGACAAATTACCATGCTTATGCAAATTTCTAACATTAGGGGAAGCTGGTGAAGTGTGAATGGAAACTCTGTACTTTCTCTTCAACTCTAATGCCAATCTAAGATCTTTCTAAAATAAAAAGTAAAGTTTTAAAAAAATCATCATATCCAGATACAAAATTCTCAAAGTGTTACTTCCATTTTCCAGGTATAAAGCGTATCCTAAGGTGGCCCATAGCATTAAGTTTCTTTCTTCCAAAACCTACATCGTAAATGACAATGGGGAAGGAAGAGAGAAGGTATGAAGTGAAGGTCAGGAGTGGCAAAGAGATCAAGAGAACATTGGGCTTCCCTGGTGGCTCAGTGGCTGAGAGTCCGCCTGCCGATGCAGGGGACACGGGTTCGTGCCCCGGTCTGGGAAGATCCCACATGCCGCGGAGCGGCTGGGCCCGTGAGCCATGGCCGCTGAGCCTGCGCGTCCGGAGCCTGTGCTCCGCAATGGGAGAGGCTGCAACAGTGAGAGGCCCGCCCACCGCAAAAAAAAAAAAAAAAAAAAAAAAAAAAAGAGAACATGGAGCTTAAGCAGAATCCCAGAGAGCCCAGCCCAAGGAAGACGCTGGAGGCCATATAAAGCTTCTCTGAATCACAGAGATTATGCTGATCCTTTGAGAGATTTCCCTCTGCTGACTACTGTACACTGTATAGGACCAAATGGTTGAACGCTTTTGGCATTTAGCAAAAGCTATGGGGCAGGGCCCTGGCAGGACATGGGGAATCAAGATCTGAGGGTTATTAAAAAAGGTGCTAAATGAATAAATTTAGTAGTTAGTTAATGCCAATGCAAATTAACTTCGGAAATTAAGAGGAACTCATCTACAGGGCATTGAAAGAGAACTGGGAAAGAGGAAAGAATGCAGAGTGTCAGAAACAAAGGAACAGAGGACCGAGACATTTGGTGTCTTTGGTCTAAGGACTGCTCCTGTTCAGAGGTGAATATGGAATTACTGCCACAGTCAGGTACCTTCTCCAAAGTTGCATATTTCATCGATGGCTATTTCTTAAGTAAGCGAAGTAAACTTAAGTTACCACATACAGTTTCAAAATTATTTGAAAGGACTTCTGCCGCAGAAATTTCCACCCCATGCTTTTCCCTTGTGAGCTTCTCTCCTGATGCACCTTTCAAAATAAAACCAGCATGGGAAGGATATCTAGCTGTTTGAAAATTCCCATTTCCATCCGAACAAGTTCAGGCAGTTGAAGGTTACACGCCCAGGTTTGGGGGTGTGCATGACAATGGTGTCCCAGTATCACTCATTTTATCAAGTTGGGGCAGAGAAGTACACATACGTTACAACATGTTGGGAGCTTATGAACCATCTAATTACCCAGTGCAAGATTCAGTTGACAGCCAAGTCCCAGAACTTACAAAAGAGGGAAAAGAAAAAGAAATGAATGAAATATAACTCTTATATAAAGCTGATTACAAGAGGCTGATAAGAGAAGGAGTGATGTGTGGAAAAAAAAAAAAAAACCCTCAAAAAAGTTCACATAAGTAGTTTGGAATGTGATTATATAAACTGGAACAAGAATAAAACCCACAGGCTTTCACATTTGACAGAAATGAGAGTTTAGGGAAAAGAAAAGTTAAATTATCTTACCTTTCTTATTTATATTTCCGTAATGTTCAGACAGCTATTATTTGGTAGTCCTGCCCTTGTTAAAAAAAAAAATCTTATATTTTTGTTTTTCTTAAGTGGCTATTATGTGCCTCTTTTTTAACTGCAAAAACTCAAACTTACTTTTTTTCATTTGGTGGTTTCAACCTGGAAGGTGAGCCCCAGGTCAGAATATCTGGGTCACCCATATTTGGGTTTGGGAGAGGAATTGGGAGAATCTACCAAAACTGTAACCCACAGCCACGTATTTGCAGGCCTCTTATTGATCTCGAGTAACCAATAAGCTGTTGGGCTGACTTCCATTTCATTTTGTTTGTTTTTTTTTGTTTTTTGTTTTTTTTGCAGTACGCGGGCCTCTCACTGTTGTGGCCTCTCCCGTTGCGGAGCACAGGCTCCGGACGCGCAGGCTCAGCGGCCATGGCTCACGGGCCCAGCCGCTCCGCGGCATGTGGGATCCTCCCGGACCGGGGCACGAACCCGTGTCCCCTGCATAGGCAGGCGGACTCTCAACCACTGCGCCACCAGCGAAACCCCATTTCATTTTGCACTTGCGTACTAATATTGCTCATTCTAAGCTTTCCTTACTCAAGAGGTGGCCTGTTGCAGCAGTTAAGAGGCTAGCCTCTGAGGCCAGATGGCCTGGGTTTGATTGTTAGCTCTCCTGCTTAACAGTTGTGTGATCACAGTTTGTACGGGTTTGCACTCAGTTTTCTTCCCCGAAAAATGGGGATGATAATAGTTACCTCACAGGGCTGTGAGGATTAAATGAGTTCAGAGATGTAAAGTGCCTGGAATGGTCCCTGACACACAACAAGTACTATATAAGGATTAGCTATTATCATTATTATCATTCACTGTAGGAGGGACAAATCCTTTACTTTTTCCCCAACTTTGAAATGGTGCTTTAGAGTGGGAGTGGAGGAAAGATGATGGCCAGAGAGACTAAGTCAAATCCTCCCCTTGCCTCCACACATAAACGCCCAAGGAAAACTGTAGGAGGCGAGGGCAGAAATGAAGGTAAAAATTTGGCTTTGTGTGTTAAAATGCTATTTCTCCAGAGCTCGACACAGTCATCAGTTTGATTCTTGGGTTTCTCATCCTGTTTGTATGTGTCCTAGATTCAGAATCATAAACTGGGTCAGAGCTTTCAACACTTCTTGGATTACAGCTATTAAATCACTCTTTTGAACCACATACTGCGCAAAATATGGTTGTACTTAACACAGCGTGCCAAAATTCATTAGACTAATCTTTCTTCTAAATGACCCTAAACATTACCATTTCTTATACAGTGGATTTCAGAGCTTACTATTGATTTTCAAATCATTTTGAGAGGCACTGGTGTCTGAGTCAATGGTGGTCTCATTTCCCTCTTTTGTGTAGTTAGAACTGGCTGTCAATCATCACCTCATGGCAGGGGGGGAGTGGAAATGAAGAGTTATCTAGCTTATTCTAGACTTTTAGATTTTACGAGCTAATAAAATAATTTTTTTTTGGCATTGACATCAAGTTGCCAAATTTATTTTTGAAGTAAAACAAACAAAATTATCATCTACTGTCACTATTCATAAAAAGGAACTCTTTAATACTTTGATATGTATATATAGTTATATATAATATAAGTGGTATTTATACATACATACATTCTCCGAAGGATCCTGTCAAGTGGAATATAAGAAGGAAAATGTCTAATTTTTCAATAACATTTTTTGACAATTTTTTTCTTGATTAGAAGGTAAGATTCACCTAGGCATGTACTTTGCCTTTCTCATTTGTCCCTGATTACCCAGAGTCATTCTTAGAATCTAAAAGGTACTTAATATTTGTTGAATAAATGAATGACTATACATGTCTGCAGACTACATTGTCATCCTTTCTTTCAATTTTTCATTACAGACTATTTCTGATAAAACACCATCAGAGTCCAAATACAGTACTGGAAACTGCTGATCTATTAAAATACACTTGGGAGTCTGCTACACATTATGTGGAAAAAGATTGGAGGGCAATATATCTGTATCTTTAAAACTCCACAAAAATGATAGTAGTAGGATTTTTGAAAAGGTTGCTAAATATTTTTAAAATAAAAAAGTAATTTTAAAAGGTACTCTAGGGCTTCCCTGGTGGCGCACTGGTTGAGAGTCCGCCTGCCGATGCAGGGGACACGGGTTCGTGCCCCGGTCCGGGAGGATCCCACATGCCGCGGAGCGGCTGGGCCCGTGAGCCATGGCCGCTGAGCCTGCGCGTCCGGAGCCTGTGCTCCGCAACGGGAGAGGCCACAACCGTGAGAGGCCCGCGTAACACACACACACACACACACACAAAAAGGTACTCTAGCCAGTGTACTTCAAACCGTGTTTTGCAATGTGTTAGCGGGAATCAATTTTAACCAGTCACCACCCCCTTTAAAAAATGCGATAGAGGAGCAGAGACTAGAATAGAAAGTATCACTGTGCATCACATATAGTCGAGAGTTTTGTGTTATAAACATCATTCAACTACTTCTCCAGTTAAACACACATATAGATATCAATGAACGCATTTTGGACTGTGGGTCTCAGTGGCCAAAAGCCTGTGATCCACTTATATAGACCTCTTTCTTGCCTCTAGTCAAATACAAAGCCATCTTCAAAAGATCTTACTTCATTGCTTTCTTGGAATGAGAGCCTAAAACCTTCCTTGGTGTAATGATGAATAGATGACTAAAATATAGTGCAACTTAGCTAGATGTTTTATGTCAACTGTTTTGATGGGATCAGTCAGAGAGGAGAATAGTAAACATACAGCCTCAACAAAGAGAACTGTTTGAAAGAAATGAGAAAGAGAAGATAAAAGGCACTGAAAATGTTGAACTTTACCTGAATCTTGTGCTCCTGGAAAACAGCAATGATTAATACACCTCACGAGTCTTCTGCATTCTGGCAAACAGCTAACTGCAAAGGACCAGTCTCTGTACACCTTGAGGTAAGACCCCATGGCCACCCTTCCTCATGACTCGCCTAAGACTTGTACACAAATTCCTTGTTTACCTGCCTCTGTAAAACCCCAGGCCCCTTTCCTTTTCTTCAAGGCCTTCATCATTAATGAATATTATTGCAATATCATTGCAATAGTTTGAATAAAATAATCTCCTTAATTGTCCGGTGCAACTTGTCTTTGACAGTTTGGTGTCGTGACTTGAATAGATTGGCTCTTGCATTCAAATCCTTGTTTACTCCAGACAAGTAATGAGGCCTCTTAGCGACCACAGAGCTCCATTCCTGGTCCAGGGTTTCAATGATGAGTCTAACTGGTCCTGTAATATCAACTCTTATCCACTGGTAGCATGGCAAGGGTTTGATCTGCATTCCTTTTGAGTACTCACTCGTTTCCTGGTGTAAGCTTCTTTTGCTTTTGTGGTTTGACCATTTGCTGATCTCTATAAATGGATTAATGATTTATGGAGATCTTGCCTCTCTTGCGTGAAGATGACAGAGAATTTGGTTTGTTACTCTTTTCTGTTTGTCTATTTTGAGCTCAAATCAATTAAGATTCATACCCCCTGGGAAGGGAACAGCTCTTTGATATGGACCAGTAACTTTTGTAATTCTGTGTTACAGAATTACAAAACACAGAATTACACAAGGGTGTGTTACTCTTCAACCATGGCTTACATTTTAGAATTGAAGCTAAATTCTGTCTCTGTTTGAATTTCTGTGTGTCTGTAATTCAGAAAGGACTTTACCTCTCATTGTGTGAGCATCTAACATCTTCTTATCTCAGGAAAGCATTATCAGATTAGATTGTAAAATCTCTTATAGGGGCTCTATTTTACTTGGCTTAGAGATAATCATTTGTATAAACTGAATATTTCTAAAATTCCCAGAAATTAAGGAAATTAATACTAAATCATTTACTCAATACTTGATTGATACTAAGCTGAAGTAATTGATGGATATTCATTGGATATCTAAATCATTTTTAAGTAAGATAGAATATTGAAACAGTGATCACTAAGCATAATTTTAAGGTTACATACCTTTTCCCTTTTATTTATTTATTTATTGCGGTACGCGGGCCTCTCACTGCTGCGGCCCCTCCCATTGCGGAGCGCAGGCTCCGGACGCGCAGGCTCAGCGGCCATGGCTCACGGGCCCAGCCGCTCCGCGGCACGTGGGATCTTCCCGGACCGGGGCACGAACCCCGCGTCCCCCGCATCGGCAGGCGGACCCCCAACCACTGCGCCACCAGGGAAGCCCTCCCTTTTATTTTTATGTATTACAGAGAGGCTAGATATATTTGGGTCTGTTAACAAATGTGTTCCTTTTTGCCATTTTGCAAAGCTGTACTATAAGGGATACGAATAGCTATTAAAAGTTGTGAAATGTGTAAGTATGAGCTCTGCTAGTCTGCTACAAAATGCTGGTATATGACAGTTCACAATTATCCATCTTCCTTCTTCCTCTGGGAAATAAAGGTTACTGTTAAGGTTAAAAATTATCATTGATACATGTGAATGAGACTCTACTAGGATTAATAGTGGCAAAGAACTACAACTTTGGGCGCAAGATTTGCGGGACATGTTTCTGTTAAGGAAAAAAAAAAAAGAATAGCTTTATCCCCAAATCAAATGGCTAGTCACTAATGTGTAGGACAGAATCTGAATGGATGCAGAGAGTTGTAGAAGGTTTGTGGAAAGGAAGTCAAAGCTGTAGTCAAAGCTGGCTAAGGTTTGATGGGTTCATTTGCTTTTCAAAAAGACATTTAGTATCAAACGCATTACTGATGCAAAGTAGAACTGGTCTTCTCTCCATTAAAAAAAAACAAACTTTTATGGGATATTGGTCCAGTTTTAATAAGGGTTGTAAATGTTTCTCTTTTCCTTCTGAGTTATCTGCCTAGAAGGCAAAGATTCTGTGTCTTAGAATAATTTCCTGTATTTTATGTTGACTTTATTATCTACTTGATTATTTAAGAAAACAAAGTCTTTTTACTTTTGAAAAAGTTAAGATTCTTTACAATCACATTACCATCTGTGTTTACTTTTAAAATCTTTTACTGTCCCTTTAGCTAAACAGGTAGCCAAGTACTGTTTCAAGAAACCCTTGGTCTTATCTTAATCAGGTGTTTAAATCTTCTGACAACTTTTGGTACTTTCCCTTCCCAAAACTGAGTCCAAAGTGATATCTTTTGCATCTAAAACTGTCTCTGATATTTCCCAAAGGGGTCCTGGAAATCACAAAGAATTTGTTATTTCACCTTGTAAAAAGGGAGATGCTAAAAAAAATTAGGTTTATTTAGTATGTTACTATTAATGAGGTGCATGGGAATCACTGTTAAATCAGAAGCGATGCTTAGCCTTCCCCAGGATAAATCTATCTGGGTAAAACGTCATTACTAGAAATACTTCAGAAATCATGTGCTGTATGGGAAATTCCTAGAGAATCGTCAATGCCTTGCTACCCATAATGTATTTCTTTTTGAGCCCTGGTGCTGATTTGCCTGATATTAAGACAACAACAGCATAGTGTTATCAGTCATAGTTTCAGTTATGTTTAAAATGTTAACTCGGTCATAGCTTTACTTCTTTAATCTGAAACTAACATCTTTTAAGCCAGTGGTTTTCCAAAACGGATTCTTCTAATGAAGCTTCACCGGATCTTTCACTTTTGAAAACTATGAGTAATAAGTTAACCGCAGTCATTTTAAGTCTTATGTCATCTATAGATAAATTTTACGTTACTTTGGTGCCTCCGTGAAAGCTCTTGCAAATCAGCTACAGGCCAGAGTATTTTGTCTTAAACAAAACATTGTCTCTGAGCCCCATGGATAAAGGCTATGCCAGGTACTTTTGATTTGGGGCAAAGCCTTCTGGTAACATTGCTTAAACAACTTTGAGGCCATACCAGTGAACTGAGGCAGGATTTCCAGAACCCTAGTGGAAACGTCGATGTGTTTATGAGACCACTAAGCCATGATGTAGCAGAATGAGAATTACATAGTACTGATAAGGGAATGACTGGCGATTTGGGAATACTGCTGATGTTTTAATGGTCTATTTTCTGGATATAGGGAACCTCTTTCTCTTAAGCTACCTGTAACTCATAACAATTCAGTGGCATATGATTTTGTAAAGAGAAATACAACATTTGAAAATGCTGTCTTTTTCTTTCTGCCTGTTGCAGAATTCAGAAACTTTTCAGGACTTTTATTTTCACGACAATATAGTTATTTGCACAGGTTCAGTATGAATTTGTCTTCCTTGTTATCAGAGCATATTGGAAACAGGTATGCAACCATGGTCTTGCCCAGAAACTTTATTTGAGAAGATACTCATTTAATCAGATACGACCAGACAGTGTTAAGGAACCAAGGTTAATTTTATGGAGCCATGTTTACAAAGCTCTCTTGGGAAAACTGGCCTGATTCCCAGCTTACAGTGTTCCCTGCTTTACAGATGAGTGTGGAAAGTCACTTCCTGGCAGGCCCAGGAAACCTGGGATATTTTGGGGAATTCCAGAAGAGTGGAGCTCACCCAAATGTGTAAGTTACTACAGGTGAAATCTGCTGGTGAGGTCTTGGTTTAGCTTACTAGCCTCAAGAGGCTTGTACAAATCCAATCTGAGATTCGTATGAAACCTTCAGAAAAGCAAACATAAGAAGCCCTATACAGTAATTATCATTCTTGCTGTCCCATGTAAAGAACCAGGCCAAATCAGATGATATCAGCCTTATTGTGCCATCAAGAACCATCTTTCTTTGAGAACAGTACGCATCTCACACAGGCTGGTTGTGAAGATTTCATATGAAAAAAAGGAAAGTTCACAGAGCATGAGACTTGGTAACTGCTCTATAAAATGGTGACCAATTTACCAACTGGTAAACCGTTATTTAATTTCTATCTTGGAGTATATCTGCCAAAATATGATCAACAAGTAAGATTACTGATAATCAGCTCCATCTTTCTCAACATCTTCACTGCAACTATATATTGAGACCTTAAGTGTCAGACAATGTGCTAATTGTTTTAGATGTCTTCTTAATAATTCTCCTAATGACCCCTGCAATTTAGGCATTATTATGTATTTTTATACAGGGGGAAACTGAAGCTTGCATTAGTTACCTTTACCCTATTAAGATCGCTTGTAAGTAGCAAAACTAAAATGGGGGAAAAAAGAGGCATCTGACTCCAAAGCATGATCTACTCATCATTACAATGCTCTGCCTAGGACAGCATTTCTATTTTAGAAACCCATTAAAGAAACCTGTAAAAATGAACCCCTAATGGAATTCCACATTCTGTTATAGGATTTATCTTTTTTAACTCACTTTGAGGCCTCTGTACAGATCACTTTTTGCATTTCATTGTTTTCTTTCACTCTCTTGCATGCCAAGTGTGCAGTACACTTAGGGGCTTATGTGTTGTGTTGATGGATTTTTCTGGGACAATATTTTCTGAGAATGTGACAGATGTGCAATGAGAGACTTTGTGAATTAACTCAGTGACATACTTCTTGAGCCCACACAGACGAAGAACCAAAAACAACATTTTTATCAGCCAACATATTAAGGGGGGGGGGAACTATACGAATAAAAAAAAGATGTAAATATAGACAATTCTTAGTTTATTTCATTGCATTCTATGCGGAGGTTTCCTGGGAGAATTTAAAATTGCTACTCTCAGATGTTCTGTGGCAGTGGTTCTCATGGTGTGGTCCGTGACCAGCAATGTCGGCAATGGGCACCAACATTACATGGGAACTTGCTAGAAATGCCAATTCTTGAGCCCCACCCCAGACCTCCTGATCAGAAACTCTGGGGCTGTGTTTTAGCAAGTGAATCTGACACATGCTAAAGTTTGAGAACTACTGTTTTATAGAATCACCCCAGGGTTCCAGCCTCCATTCTCCTCACTAGTATTGCTATAAAGAACACGAGCTACAGACTCTTTTGGGGTCTCAGGTGACCTTAGTTACCCTTCTCTTCTAACATCTTTTTGCTGACTTGGCTTTGAATGGGATGGGAAGAGTCGTCAGCAAAAGCTTAGGTTTCTCGAACAAAGGTTACATCACAAAATAGAAGACCTGAAAGGGTCTTCATAATTCCTCTTCTTAAAAAATCTTTTCATCTTGAAATGACTATAGTTCATAGGAAGTTGCAAAAAATGTGGAGGGAGGTCCCAGGACCTTTTACTCAGTGTTTCCAAATAGTAACATCTTGACAAAAGCTGTACATCTCTATCACAGCCAAGAATGATACTTATACAGTCCACCAAAAGCATTCAGATTTCACCAGTTTTACATGCATTTATTTGTGTGGATGTATATAGCCAGTTCTATTTTATTTGATCACATGTGATAAAATTAATGTGACAAAAGACTAGTGTGACCAACACCAGTCAAGATACCAAATAGTTCCATCACAAGGATCCTTCATGCTACCATTTTATAGACACATAAACTTCCCTCTCTCCTACACTTTCTAACCCTTGTCAAATACTACATACCTCAGAGATGTTGCGGGCTCTGTTCCAGACCACTGCAATAAAGGAATATCACAATGAAGTGAGCCACACAATTTTTGTGGTTTCCCAATGCATATAAAAGTTATGTTTACACTGTACGTAGTCTATTAAATGTGCGATAGAATTGTGTGTAAAAAACAATATACACACCTTAATTTAAAAATATATTGATATTTCACTGTTAAAAATGCTACTTATCATCTGAGCCCTCAGCGAGTTGTAGTAGTTCACCATAATAAATACAATAATAAAGAAAAAGTCTGAAATACTGTGAGAATTACCAAAACATGACACAGAGACATGAAGCAAGCAAATGCTGTTGGATAAATGGCACCAAGAGACTTGCTCGACACAGCGTTGCCACAAACCTTCGATGTGCGAAAAGATGCAGTATGTGCTAAGTGCAGTAAAGCAAAGCAAAATAAAACAAGCTATGCCTGCGCTGTGTTCTCCACCTCTGTACTTCTGTCATTTCACGAATATTGTACAAATGGCATTATACAGGATGTAATATTTTTGCTCAGCTTTTTTTTTTATTCAGCATAACGCCCTTGAAATCCACCCAAATTGTTGCCTGTATCAATGGCTTGTTCCTTTTTTATTGCTGCACAGTATTTCCTGCCTAGTTCCTTGTATAGTTATTGATGCATGGTATAGGCATGCCACAATGTTTAAATAGTCACTAGTTGAAGGATATTTGGGTTTGTTCCCAGTTTGGGGCTATTACAAATAAAACAGCTATGAACATTCATGTACAAGTTTTTATTGTACATAAATTTTGGTTTCTCTGGAATAAATGCCCAAGGGTGTATTTCTGGATCACACAGTAAGTTCATGTTAATTTAATAAGAAACTGGCAAAATGTCTCCAAGTAACTATCATTTTACTGTACATTCCCATCAGCAATGTATGAGTGATCCAGTTTCTCTGCATCCTCCCCAGCATTCGGTGTCATCACTGTTTTTTAGTTTAGCCATTGTGATAGGTGTATAGTGATATCTCACTGTTGTTTTAATCTGCATTTCCCTAATGGCTAATGATATTAAACCTCTTTTCATATGCTTATTTTCCATCTGTGTATCCTCTTGGGTAAAATTCCTATTCATGTCGTTTGTCCATTTTCCTAACTGAATTGTTTTTTACTGTGGAGTTTTGAGTTCTTTATGCTTTCTAGGTACAAGGCCTTTATCAAGCATGTAGTTTACAAATATTTTCTCCCTGACTGTAGCTTTTCTTTTCATCCTCTTCACAAGGTCTTTTGCAGGACAAAAGTTTTCAGTTTTGATGAGGCCCATTTTTTTAGATTTTCCCTTTATGGATCATACTTTCACTTAGCCTTAGGTTCTGATAATTCTCTCCAATGTTTTTTCCTAAAGTTTTACAGTTTTACATTTAAGTCTGTGATCCATTTGAGTTAATTTTTGTATGAAGTATGAGGGTTAAATAGATGTGGGATTTTTTTCGTCTTTGTTTTGTTTTGTTTTGTTTTTTGCCTATGGTGATATATCTCATCAGGTTTAGGGTGGGGAAGAAATCAGGGAGCAGAGAGGTTAAGTGATTTATTTCTGGTCACATAGCTAAGAGGTTAAAGAACAACCAGAATGGAGATCTGTTAGCTTCCAAAAGCTAGTCGTCTTCTCCATGCATTTCAGTGTCTTTCTCCTCCAGCTGCCAAGTTCCTGGGTGGGAGGTGTGTCTCCCTGAAGGTGTGGACAGCATCTCTCTATTCAATTCAATGTTAGCCTGGTCACTTTTGTTGGCTGCCAAGTTCAGTGATTTCTGTAGGATCTACTATGAGTTGTATCAGTTGTGTAATAAGAACCTCCTGTCTTAACCTAATGGTTTCAAACACAAATGAATTAAAAAGAAAATCTAGAGAAGTGGGACAAGCTCCTGAAACATAAAACACTGACGTGAGCACAACTGACAACTTTATCATCTCTACAAGCAACAGTGACTATCAGTACAGAGGTGTCAACTCAGAAGCGACCCACCAATTTGCTGGTAGCTGGTGCCCCTAAGCTTGTTCGAGGACAGTATCATCTCACTCCCTGAAGTCAAAGATTTCTGAGCTTCACTAGACCTAGAATTTGACCTTGAATTTCTCCAATAAGGTGACACTGTGATGACAGAAGAAGTGGGGTTTTTCTCCCCAAAGAGTTTCTTGAAACTTTTGTGTAAGCACAGATTATTATATCTATTTTTGTTCCCTCACTTACTACTCATTGAATCAGATAGCCCTTTAAGCCAAGCCAACAGGAAGCTTTTATGGTATTTTTTCACATTAAAACCACAGCCCTGACTGTAAAAGATAACCACACTTTGGCAATGGCTGTATTTGTTTGGAGATCTGCACAGTGTTTATATTTTCCACAGATATTTACCTGGAAGGATGTCTTAGGTTTCCAAAGATGTTCTTAATGAATTGTTTAAACAAAAATGAATGCAGAGGGAAGAACTCATGTAATTAACTACCAAAGTTAGTTATTCTGAAAAGTTAACAGACCCTGCTAAAAAGTCCAAGCTTCAGCCAAACATCAAGCAAAAACAATAACCAAACAGCAGCAGTGAGAAACCATCAACTGTGGTTTCAATTGATAATTTTAGTTGTAAGCAGGTCTACTTAACAACTCATAACTCAGTCCCCATTGTCTACTTTATAGACGACTAAAACAGAATCCTTTTCTTGTAGGAGAAAGGACTGACACACTTATCTCTGGAACACACAATAAGCTTATATTCAAAACTGCCCAAATGGGAAAAATAAGCTGCTTATGTGTGTCCTTGTATTCCACCAAAACACAGTCAAAATGCTCCAAATAAACAGCGTCAGAACCAAGACATCTGAAGTAAAGTAAGGGATGTAAAAGAAGGCAGTAAAATGGACCTAGAAATAAAAGGCAATTCTGTAGTTTTTGTAATGTTCCAAGGGATGCTGAAAATTTTAGTCATAATGTTCACACAAAAGCTCAGAAAAACGTGGACACGATGAAGTCTTTCCTGAAACACATCTAACAGGAAACTCATCAAGCTTTGCGATGTTTTGCTCCCTCTCTGGAACGTGGAAAATTTGGGGAGCTTCACACTGAGTTAACACTCAGATAAGGAAAAAGATTAAGTGCAGTAGAGAGAAAGAAATCCCTCAAAGAGAGGCAGGAAATCATTAATGTAGTGGATATATGTCTTCTATATCTGAGATGAAGAGTTGAGAGATTTTATAAAACAGTTTAAGGAGATGATCCCTGAAGGCTATAGGCTTAGAATGTGGTTTGTTTTGTTTCGTAACTTTAAAACTTAATAGGCTTTGTTTTTTAGAGCAGTATTAGATTTACAGAACAACTGAGCAGATAGCATAGAGTTCCCACAAACGTTCCTTCTCCATACAGTTTCCCTTATTTTTGAACATCTTGCATTAGTGTGGTACACTAATTACAATTAATAGTTACAATTAATGAACCAATATTAATACATGATTATTAACTAAACTCCATAGTTTACATTAAGGTTCACTCTTGGTGTTGCACATTCTATAGGTTTTGACAAATGGATAATACCATGTATCCACCATTATAGTATCGTACAGAATTGTTTCACTGTGCTAAAAATCCCCTGTGCTCGCTCAATTTACAATAGCCAGGACATGGAAGCAACCTAAGTGTCCATCGACAGATGAATGGATAAAGAAGACGTGGCACATGTATACAATGGAATACTACTCAGCCATAGAAAGAAACGAAATTGAGTCATTTGTAGTGAGGTGGATGGACCTAGAGTCTGTCATACAGAGTGCAGTAAGTCAGAAAGGGAAAAACAAATACCGTATGCTAACACATATATATGGAATCTAAAAAAAAAAAAGTGGTTCTGAAGAACCTAGGGGCAGGACAGGAATAAAGACACAGACGTAGAGAATGGACTTGAGGACACAGGGAGGGGGAAGGGTAAGCTGGGACAAAGTGAGAGAGTGGCATGGACATATATACACTACCAAATGTAAAACAGATAGCTAGTGGGAAGCAGCCACAGAGCACAGGGAGATCAGCTCGGTGCTTTGTGACCCCCTAGGGGGTGGTATAGGGAGGGTGGGAGGGAGACGCAAGAGGGAGGGGATATGGGGATATATGTATACATATAGCTGATTCACTTGTTATACAGCAGAAACTAACACACCATTGTAAAGCAATTATACTCCAATAAAGATGTTAAAAAAATAAAATCCCCTGTGCTCCACCTATTCACTCCTCTGCCCCCCCCACAAGCCCCTGGCAACCACTAATGTTTTTACTGTTTCTACAGTGTTGCCTTTTCCAGAATGTCATATAGTTGGCATCAGGCAGTAGCCTTTCACACTGGCCTCTTTCATTTAGCAAATATGCAGATAAGTTCCTCCATGTCTTTTTGTGTTGATCGCTCATTTCTTTTTATTGCTGAATAATATCCCAGTGGACGTATGTACCAGTTGTTGTTTGTTTTTTTTAACTTTTTGGTTTTGTTTTTTTTGGTAGTTTTCTCATTCCCATCTTGAGTCCTGGCATGGAATTCATGGTGTATTTGTTACCGGGCACTGTGAAAACAGCATACTCATCTCAGAGCGTGCATTAAAACCAGGAGTGGCAGCACATACTTCGGATGGATAATAGATGTCGGTTGTTTCTCCAAGGGCTGCATCTGTCTGCCAGGCTGTTCACGTTAGTCAAAGGGAGCAGCCAAAGTCACCCTTTAGGGTAACTGTGATTCCCACTTCTCTGCCCTTGACCACCACACGTGTGGACAGAAAGCGTTCTATGTGCAGGCTACCCTCCATGAGGAGGAGCTGAAATGCTCTTTTTTTTTTTTTTCTGAGCAAGAAGTGAGCAGAGAAAAAGACAACAAACTTAATTGCTGCTTGGAGAGGAAAGTGAATGGATGATCTAATAGCCTGTTACCGCCCCTAATATCCATACTCCAGTTCATGGCATATGAACCAAAAGAATTCCCTTTTGCTTTGGCCAGCTCATCTGTATCATTCCGGAAGGGTAAAGAAGTTAAAATTCCTTTTCATTTTGCTCAATATTTATATTATTTGTCCTCTGTTTCTAGAGCAGATATATTATTTATAGATAAAAAGAATGACATGGGAGAGAGCAGGAAATAAAGGAAAGGAATTTAGAAATTCATCAAGGTTTTATTGCAAGTCATCATAAATTGAATTTTTTTTTTTTTTTTTTTTGGTTTGATTCTAAGACTAAATTGTCTCAAAGATAGAGACAAACTTGTGGGTGGGCCACAGCCTTTTCGACCAAAAAAGGAATCTTGTTCATTAAAACAAAACAAACAGAACCCCACACCATCTTAATCCTTATACTGGAAAATAAGATTCTGACAGTAAACATTTTTTAGGAGTTCTAGAACAAAAGATCCTGAAGCTCAAAAAACCACGACTGACAATTTCTCACTCTTCCGCTCAGTCGACTGAAGCAAGTTTGGTCATTTCATTTGTCCTGAAGCTAAACAGCTCTGGTTCTAAGACCTGATGACTATGATTATCAGATTTCAGTTTGCCTTTGAATCTCACTAACATGCAGATATCTATATGTACCTCACCTGAAGATATTCAGTAAGTGACCCAAGGTCTGTCTTCGGAGAATTGCTAATTCTAAAACTGTCCCAACTGAATCTTCCTTGTTACTCCTGAACTGGACCAAACACCTGGAAGCATGCCAAACTTCCTACAGTATTTTTGAAAGTGCAAATCTTGACCATGTGCATTGGAATCTGAGTAACCAACCATCCTGATTCGCCTAAGACTGAAAGTCCTGCATCCTGGAAATTCCTCAGTTCCAGGCAAACCGGAGCAGTTGGTGACTCTAAATTCAGAATCATCTGAAAAGCTATTAAAATGAGCTTTTTTTGGGTCTCATCCTAGACTAACTATAACAGGTTGGGTGGAGGCTGGGACTCTGTACTCCACCCCACCAGCACTCTCTATTTACCACACCAGAAATTTGAGAAGCTCTGGTATAGAGGATCTGTCAGCCATGACCTTGAGTTTGTAGACCACAGGACTGCCTGTTTTTCAATCAGCAGTACTTTATTAAGAAGCAAAGGATACATTACATCTTCACCTCTCTCTGTCCTACTTGGAAGCCTAGGACAGGGTGTTGCATTCACCAGGGGGTAAAGTCCCCATTAAAACCAACTACTTGGGCTTCCCTGGTGGCGCAGTGGTTGAGAGTCCGCCTGCCGATGCAGGGGACACGGGTTCGTGCCCCGGTCCGGGAAGATCCCACATGCCGCGGAGCGGCTGGGCCCGTGAGCCAGGGCCGCTGAGCCTGCGCGTCCGGAGCCTGTGCTCCGCAACGGGAGAGGCCACAACAGTGAGAGGCCCGCGCACCATAAAAAAAAAACAAAACCAAAAACAAAAAAACCCCAACTACTTGAATGCTACTAAGAGTGTTAAGTAATTCTTACAACAGAGAAAAACGAGACATTGAATGAAAGTCTCCTATGTAGGAGGTGAAGAATCAAACAGGGGTAGAGTATAAAGAAGGGAAGATTTGTATGAGCAAGAATTAGTATAATTACTGTCAGAAAGGAAAAATAATTAGCAAAGTACAGAGTTGATCAATAATGGTTCTGGGAACAGAACCCACATTTCCTCACTCTCCAACCAATTTATTTCACAATTAATAGAGGCCAAATTCATCAATGTTTCTAAGGGCCCCAGAATTCACGCTCCACTGCAATCCACACCTTCTGCCACATCTATTATTTCAATCGTGAAGTCACTGTCCTATTCTTTTTGCTGTTGTCAACTTTATTACAGAATCTTGTTCCGTTATGTGGGAAGAATAGAGAACATAGATCCCCCAGACATGGGGGGATTTGATCTGACTCTACCACCATCTAAAGGTGTATATTTGGGCAAATCACTCCTTAGCTTGCTGGAGTCTTGGTTTTCTAAACTAAAAGCTGAGATACCAAACTATTATGAGGATGGAATCTGATAATACATGTGGAATTGTTCTGAGGGTTGAATCTGATGGTATATATGAAGGCTGGCTTATAACTGCAGAGCCCTTAGCCAACATCAGTGAGAAAAGATTACTTAATGAAGACCAAACACAAGGCTGAGAATGAAAAGGCAAGGCTCCCCAAGCTCCGAAGGGACTGCGGAAATAACTAGATTTTCCACTCCTCTAAAGAGCTATTCCTATTTTAGTTTCTTTATCTTGGTTCAAATTAAGCCCTATTGATAGCCATGATTAGGGTGCAAATGTCTATAAAGGTAGCAAAGTTCCAAAGAGAAAGATGACAATCTTCAGCCTTTCCTCAAGTTTCAAAGCCATCCTCATCACTTTCTCTTGCACATAAATTTCAATGATAATTCTATTTATGAATTTCTTTTGAACCAAAAATCAGTACTGTAATTTTAATGCCTTGACAGTTAGGCCAATAGAGACACTTATAAAACTGAAGTTTATGGCAAAACTAAGCAACTAAAATAACGATGTCGACGTCTTTCGAAATCTTCCTATTGAAATCCAGGCACAACAAAAAGCTACTATTTTAAGCAGGTTCTGCTGCTCTTATGGGCATTACAGGATTTACAACTTTCTCTTGAGTTGCAGGGCAACAGATTTATCACTTTATCCCTTAACAAGATGTTGCCATAATACATCTGCATACTTCTTTACAGCCTCTTCATTTGTGGAGATACAACAGTCTCAGTATTTATTTATAATGTACACTCCCGATTTCTTCCAAAAGGAATCTGAGGTAGTATGCAACTTTAATAAATGGAGGCGATGAGGCGAAGCCCATAGAAACACAATTTTGTAAGTTATGACATAGGTAAGAGAAGCAAGTTTGGTAACTGTGAAAAAGCAACACGATTAGTTTTGAGTGACCTGGTTATGTAGAGGAAGGTGGAGATAGTGATAAATTCCATAATGTTAATATGTAAAGAGAGACATAACAATGTTGAAGGGGAATCAAAACTTTTTGGATAAAAAACTTAGAGAAGAAACTTATCATATAGATCTTTATACAAAGAATCCCAAATAATACATCATCAAACGTGATACTGCAAAAATGTGGAAATGGCCATTTTTACATGACCCTTGCTAACAGGGTTAAATATAAAAAATAGAGCTCAGTTAAGAAAGTTTGAGTGGTCAGGGTCAGCTAAAACTGTCCAAAAACGAGAAGTTTTGATAACCCAAATAATATTAGATAAAGTCGTGGGTCATTTTCTCTTTTTTTCTTCATGGTCTGAGTAGCTAGGTTTCTTTTCCTGTAAAAAAACATCTACACTGTGATCAATTCTACACATCCCATTTATCCATAAAATTTGGGGGTCCAATTTTTAATCATCTGTCTTATTTTTAAAACATGCATTTTGATTTTGGCTTCATAAAATGTAACACGGTATCTATAAGGTACAGAATAACTGGAGAAAATGAAAACTATTCATCCTTGCAATTCTGTTGACCTGCAAAGGTTTCTGTAGGGTTCTACAGACCGTCCTGGAACTCTCTCTTCTTTGGCCGTGACAGCAACTTGAATCATTTGAATTATCAAATTTTTGAAAAATAACTTTGACTTTGAGTGTTTTATTACAAACAAACAAAAAAATACACTCAAGGTAGAGAATAATTAGGAGATTTGGCAAAGCAATGCAAATTTTAAAAAGTGCTGTTCACAGTTATCATTACTAACACCCAAAGTATATAACATTAAATCGTCATTTCTATATACATGTGCAAAATATATTTTTCTTTACAAAGCAGAATCATAATGTAATATGACCTTTTAATGTGTTTCTATCATTTAACCATATACATGTATTTCCTCCACGTTAAGTGTTCTATAAAATACATAAATTTATGCCTAGATTTGTAACTGAGCCCTAAGACACAACATATAAATTTGATAAACTCAATATATCTAAAACTAAGTTATTTTCTCCCCCCCCCCCCGCAAATTAGTCTCCTCTTCCAACTTTCCTATTTCATTAGATAGAACTATTCTTCCACCAGTTTCCTAGGAAAGAAACGTCAGAGTCACGTTCCTTCCTTTCCTTCACGTCTTATGTTCCATCAGTCAAAAATCCTGTTACTTAACAACTTTCACACATAATACATACTTGTTTTATCTTCTATTTCTTCTGCAATGACATGAATCCAGGCTTTTTTGTCCTCACTTTGGACTCTTAGGATAACCTCCTACCATCTTTTGTTCCTGCATTCAATTCACTGATTTTTCTCTGCTCAAAATATTTTAGTACCTTTCCACTTCTCTCAGGATGAACTGCCCTGAATTCCCCTCTGTCTAATCTCTTCTTCCCTAATGAGTAGCCTCATGCTCACTACTCAAGTTCTAGGTCCTGGCAGCAGTTGCCTGAGAGGTGCAGGGAAGGAAGGAAGAGAGAGAAGGTAGTACTTACTGGTGGAGACGCACATAACATTAGCAGTATTTCAAGACATGAGAAATTTGCTTTGAGACATCTCCTTTTCTGCAACTTCCTTTCTGTTATCTCCCAGGAATCACTACCTGCCCCCAAAGCCCACCCCAGCACTTATCTTTGGAGAATTAGGGAAGGAGAACCCTTCCCTCTCCTCTATGCTCCATAGTTACAGGTCAAGCTCTCAGTATATCTGGTCTCAGCTTCAACGTTAGAAGGAAAAGTATCAGACTTAAATTCTCACAAAAGTGCCTCTATGTAGAGTTTCCTGATTAACACTAACATATTTCTACTAGGTACATTTCAGGTAGTAAAACACAAGATGTAAAAGCTTTAGGGCAGGACTTCCCTGGTGGCGCAGTGGTTGAGAGTCCGCCTGCCGATGCAGGGGACGCGGGTTCGTGCCCCGGTCCGGGAAGATCCCACATGCCGCGGAGCGGCTGGGCCCGTGAGCCATGGCCGCTGAGCCTGCGCATCCGGAGCCTGTGCTCCGTAACGGGAGAGGCCACAACGGGGAGAGTCCCGCGTACTGCAAAAAAAAATACCCAACAAACAAACAAAAAACCTTTCAGGCAGTGTTTTGGGGGTTGGAGTTGAGAAGCGTGTAGACACAGGCTTGCAACCTCTGTCTTGAAGACGTTCCAGGGACAGGACAGCTATCTGTAAGTATGAGATTTTGTCAGCTGAGGGCTGTCTTCTACCTCTGTTTTTTTCAATAACCCTGTGTATTCCGTTAAGAGAAAAAATGTACCTACAGAATCCTAAATTGCATTAAACCCCAAACTGATCACTGTAGGAATTACATGGCCGATGTCTTGGCAACGTTTTTCTCCTTGACTCCGTGCTGCTTCTTTCTTGTTGGCCAAAAGCATATGGTGCTTTACAGATCTTAGGAAGGTCATAGAAAGAGACTTTAGAACCTGGCAGAGGGTGGTATTCCAGTCATGGCCTTGTCTGACTATTTGCCAGAAGAAAGCTAGACACTGCCTGGAAACCGCCGGCCTTATCCCCATTCCCACATGGCTGGAGCTACAGCCTCCCACCCACCCAGGCCTCCTCGTGATACCGTTGTCTGCCTGTTCACCTCGCTCAATCAGGAGCACCCTGGCTAACCACAGCCTCACAAATCCAAAAGCTATCAATCTGATAGTGCTCCTGGTAAATGAGTATTTACATTTGTAGTAGAGACACAGAGCCTCGCATTATTTGCTTCTTCCTGCAGTGGCTATTTTCTTGGCATGCACCATTTTACCTCCTTGCACGATCTGGGGGCCTTGGCACACGACACAGGTAGCAGCCTTCCAATTCTCTCACTTTACGGTTGCCAACAGGAAAAATCACGCGTCTTTCCGGTGCACTAATTAGCTCAGTGATGCAAGGTAGACGGCAGCATTTCCTATCGAAGATAATGCGCTCTTAAGGAAAGACTTTTTTCACCAAGTTGGCACAAGGCTGCTTTCAGATTTTCTGCATTTCTTGGTGAAGAAAGAATTATCAGACTGTCTTAAGTCTGAGTCAGTCATTTGAATTATTTACCTACAGTTCTTTGTATTTCTTTGGCTGTAAATTCTCTTTGATTTCACAAACAGAAGATTTAAGTTTATTTCTAAAGGAAAGTTTGTGGGATAAGAGGGAATTTAACTTGGTGGAGAGTAGGTACACACACATACCTCATATACATAAAATACGACATATATGTGTCGTATTGAGACGTATATGTTTATATGTCTCAATTGAGAGAGTTTTAAATTTCCTTCATGTTGGTCTAACAAAATTTACTTCAATTATCTATAATGTAAATTAGGGCATCATATTCTTGGTTTATATATACCACAGTGATTGACAGAGAGCGAGCTAATGAGAAAAGGCAATTTAATGGACTGACATACATACTATACAATGTAGGAAAAACAGAGGTATTCTCTAACCCATTCATATGTGGAAAGTTAAGTGACAAAACTAAAAAAGCTAAATGAATAGAACTAATACCAGTATGAGATTGAAAGTAGAGTCATATCGTAACTGGGTGTCTTTTTTTTTTTTTAACACTGAAATTAACCAGATACTCTAATATTGAAAATTAGCACCAAAAAGACGTAGAATTATAAAAGACTTTAGAAGTTATCAACTTCAACCCTTCTTCAGTGGCGCACTACCTAATTATTGCTTAATTGCATGCAACTGTTAGGTGTGAACTTCATTTGAATACTATCTTTCTTTTGGACTAAGAACAGTAATCGTAATATCCATTTCCAGTGATATAAGTACATGTTATTCCACTCTATACCTTACTCAGATTTTGGGAAAAATTAGTAAATATGAGTATTAATAAAGTCATGTCAAGAAATTATAGTATAGGGCTTCCCTGGTGGCTGCAGAGGTTAAGAATCCGTCTGCCAATGCAGGGGACATGGGTTCAAGCCCTGGTCTGGGAAGATCCCACATGCCGCGGAGCACCTAAGCCCTTGCGCCACAACTACTGAGCCTGTGCTCTAGAGTCCGTGAGCCACAACTACTGAGCCCTCGTGCCACAACTACTGAGCCCATGGGCCTAGAGTCTGTGCTCTGCAACAAGAGAGGACACTGCAATGAGAAGCCCGCGCACTGCAACGAAGAGTAGCCCCCACTCGCCGCAGCTAGAGAAAGCTCGCATGCAGCAACGAAGACCCAATGCAGCCCAAAACAAAATAAATTAAATAAATTTAAAAAAAAAAGAAATTATAGTATAAGCACTGCCAATCACAATATAAAAATTCGAGGATAATTTAACTGTTACAGTTCAAAAAAATAGCAGGTTAGAAAAACAAGAGATGAGGGTTAAAAGCAAGACATAAATCTCAATATGTGAGAGAGGCCAGAATAAAGATTTACAGAAGGCATATTTCGGAATGTTGCTCACATCTTGTCTATTTGTGCTTGCTAATTTACAAAAATGTCTTATCTCCAAGCAGCTTTTATGACAAAATCAATGGCCTAACCTCTTCTGGTTCACTGCCACTCATTTTTCCTTTTTGTCACCTGGAGGTAGTGATGAGGAATGTTGTGGTTGTTTGAGTACATTCCTAAGAAGTACGGGCCCGGAAAGAAGCGGAGAGGGTCCTGGCATGTATTCTGCTGATGGATTTGAGCTTAGTCAGTCCTGGGGAATAAGATGTTAATGATTCAGGGTGCTTGTCTGGTCTAACCTTTACTCCTGTGAAAAGCAAGACCCCTCTTAACCCCAAAAGAAATTCAGAAAAGAACAAAGAAACGGAAATGTTTGACTTCACTCAGCATAGCTCAAAACTGCTAGCTCTCCAGACTTGTGGCTGTCAAGAGGAGGGGGGTTGAGGAGGGATGGATTGGGAGTTTTGGGTTAGCAGATGCAGACTAGTACATATAGGATGGATAAACAACAAGGTCCTACTGTAGAGCACAGGGAACTATATTCAATATTCTGTGATAAACCAGAATGGAAAAGAATATATATGTGTGTGTGCGTGTGTGTGTGTGTGTGTGTGTGTGCGCGCACACACAACTGAGTCACTTTGCTGTACAGCAGAAATTAACACCACATTTTACTTCATTTGTTCTTCAACAAAATTTTTTTTTAAATGCTGGTTCTCAAGCATTTTAGTCGCTTACCTCTAACTCCCTTGTGTAGTAAGAGACAGAACCCTCCAAAGATAAATGCTTGGGAAAAGAATATTCAAAAAAGAACATACGTGTGTGTATAACTGAGTCACTTTGCTGTACAGCAGAGATGGGCACAACATGGTAAATCAGCTAAACTTCGATAAAAAAAATTACAAGAAAAACACACACACACATATTTGAATGACCTAAGTATCTGAGTTAACTTTCAAAATTAAAACAAAACTAACAAAAAAAAAAAAAAAAAAAAAAAAAAAAAAAGAAAGAAAAAACCCCAAAAGATAGATGCTTGGTTTTCCCTTAAAATAATCCCCAAGATTGTGCAACTGGTTAACAATTTATACCCCTGAGTGTATTTCACTTTATATAATGGGAGTTTTTGCTTTTGGAGTAGGACTAACACATTCATGAAGAAAGAATGCTTACAATTCAATTCATTGCTGCCAACGTGTGAGTCTTTGACTTCTGAATGGATTAGGCACTTCTCCGTAGCTGAGAACATGTTACAAGGCTCACGAGCATGTTCACCAGACCTGGCTCTTGGGGGCACAATCCTGTGAGGGAAACACTCCCACAGGTGGAATTCAGGAAACGTGTGTCTCTTGTCCGAATGACTCGGTTCAAGAAAACTGCAGCATAAAAGGAGAAAGGAAGTAATAACCCGTGACAGAAGTCCCCACAAGTACGAACGGTAACACTCTGCACATTCCAGAATATTCACCCAGAATCCTATTCTCTGAAGCAATAAGAAACAAGCGTGCCAGGTGACCTTGAGTTGCTGCATGGACATTTGTAAGACACATTACATTTCTCTGCTGTGATACAGGGATAGAATAAACAGAACTCAGCTCTCTCTAGCTACTGGCTTATTGTTCTACGTTCATGAACTTCCTTCCGCATTTGTTGTGAAGTCAAAACAAGTTGACAGTTTGACGGGGAAAATTTATTTCCCTTAGAATGCAGTCAGATGACGAAAAATTGCATGCAAATCATTTCCCCAGTTTTCATGTTTGCTATTCTATGGTCCTTCCATCAGAAAACTTTTATAATCAAATGGCATGTCCCATGAAAATAGGAATGGGCCAAAAACGGAAAAGCACTTTTTATCACCCAGGAGAAGACAAACTTGCAAAATGTTGTCCTTAATAGCTTCACGTAACGATCGAAATATTAGAAGTGGCAGAATCAGAAATCAATTGTTCCTAACTCTACCCAACAGATAAGTTCAAATGCTGGAAAAAGCAGGTCTATTAAAGTAACGTATTCTTGAATTTTCATCTTGAAATGTGTATTGAAATAAAATGTGCAAACTGAGAATAATAGTTACTCAGAATTTCTGCAAACAAGAACACACATACATAGCAAGTCATTCGCAGTCGCTAGAATATGCATAATGAATCGGTGGCATATTTTTATGGCAAATTTGAGTAATAGAGTTCTAGGTTTAAAATAGTAATGTGCTGTCTGAAGGGGAAAAAATAGCTTTAACTTATTTCTCATAAAGCGCCTGAAATACTGAGCACAAGTTGGCCAAATCAACTCTAACGTTTAGCAACTGACCATGGAAAAGGGAGTAAGAAGTCAAATGCTTCATTCTTAATTTTACTTTAGTGAACTTTTGTGTGCAGATTCTCCACTAAAGCAGTAAGGAAACTAGAGCCATATCTTCACTTCTCAATGCAATAGGCCCCTGAACAGATTCACACCAAGATTTCTTCTGTTTGTAAAGAGAAGTAAAATTTATAGAATCTGGAAACTAAAGAGAGAGTCAAACTACAGAAGGAGAAAAATCACAAGCTAGGTGAGCAGAAAAGAAAGAAAAATGGCGGGCGGGGGTGGTGGGAGGGAGACCAAGAGGTGGAAAATGTACTAGTTATCAGATTTGCGTGAAAACTCTTAGAATCTTTTGAAAAAGTCACTGTAATAACACAGTCCACCCTCTGCCTACCTTTAGTTTTTAGACACTGTGCTGCAGTGAGATGAACTCTGCTTTGATGTGAAATACAATCACTTGATTGTATTTACATTGTGGTACTTCCTAGCTTTTCTACATTTGGGAAGATGCCTTGTTATCCATGTTTATCTTCATGTGTTTAATGGCTGAAGTTAGCAGAGATCGCTACAAAGATTTGGTGAGGTATTGTGTGTGAGCATACAGAGCCCAGAGCTCCATAACATTTATATTTCCAGGGCCTGCTTCTCCATTGGTAACCACCTGGCCTTCCCCAAAGATAGAGAGGAGAAGCCTAAAACCATTTGCCCTAACTGCCACCTGGTGGCCCCATAAAATAGTTTTAGAATTCCTTGGCAAAACAGGGGTAGAGGAGGTGACGCCTATTAGGAGGGACACTGAGATCACAACGGGCCATTTCCCTTCCTTTCTGTGCAAAAAGGTGCCGCGGTGCTACTAGACATGGGATGTATCTAGATATGAGAAAACTATTTAAATAAAGAGTTGCAGTCTGATCTGTAGTAACTGCTTTATCCACTTGCTAATGGAAAACTCTTTGGCAGAGTTAATAATTCTAAGGAGGTAACAGGTTTTGTGTTCACTGGAAGAAAATGCTCATGGGGCAATGTCATTTCCAATGTTCCCATGGGTCACGTGCTCCCAAGGTAAAACTCCGTTTTATTTTATTTTATTTTATTTATTTATTTATTTATTTTTGCGGTACGCGGGCCTCTCACTGTTGCGGCCTCTCCCGTTGCGCAGCACAGGCTCCGGACGCGCAGGCTCAGCGGCCATGGCTCACGGGCCCAGCCGCTCCGCGGCATGTGGGACCTTCCCGGACCGGGGCACGAACCTGCGTCCCTGCATCGGCAGGCGGACTCCCAACCACTGTGCCACCAGGGAAGCCCAAAACTCCATTTTAAATGCTGCTCTGTGGATTGGCAAGATTTCTGTTGTTTCTCCACTGCTTTAGGGATGCACAGTGCTTTTTTTTATTGCTATAGTACTTAGAGTTTAACAAGGTAACACCTGTTTGATCTCTATCATGACTTAGAAATACCAGAGTTTGTTCATCACTGCTATCTGGGAGTTTAACGTAGCAAACCTGGCACATTGTAAATAGTCAATAAATATGAGTAAATGAACTGATTCCCATTTCACAGGTGAGGAAACTGAGGCTTAGATAAATTTAGAATATTGTGAAGATCATGCAACTAACAAATGTCAATGTCCAAATTAAAACCCGCCCCTTCTGACAGCAATGTAGTACTCTTTCCATTGAACCGCACTGTAATGTCTTCTAGTAAGATTATTTCAAACACTCATTCGTCTGTCTACAGAGAGCAATGACAAAACTTCTTGATTACTTGCACCATCATTATTTGAATTACACAGTTCTGGCGGACTTCAGTCACTTTTCTATAAGACCCTGTTGGTTTAAGAGAAAGCACCACACAAGCTAATGCACTCAGGATTGTAAAATCTATAATTTGACATGGGAAGCTGGACTTAAAAAGCTTCCCATGGTAAAAATCATTGGATTCTCAGATAATTCTAAGACAGATTCATTTCCCAAAAGAGAAATTAGTCTGTGAGGTTCCTGGGTGTTCAGCCTCACACAGGCTGGGTCCTCATGGATAAGGTAACCCCACTGCAGGACACACTCTGCTTACTACACTCACATGACCAACCAAATCCCCCAATCTGTTTGCATCATTCAGCCACTTGATCTCGATTAAGATCCTTAAATAGTGAAGTGACTTCAGACACATTAAAAAGGGCACTCTGGAAATTTTTTCATCAGGTCTTTCATCACTTCTCTTTCCTGTCTCTTTTTTATGGTTCTACTTTTCTCTCATCTTCTTACATTGACTCAAAGAATTTTGGTCTTGCAAAGCACTTCAGTGGACCTTTATTTTAACAATCTCACGTCCCCGTTACAGAGGCCAGAGCTTGAGAAGATCCTACGCTGGTCAAGAAGGAAGCCGAGCAGAGATTCCAATGCCCTTGCCTCCCTGGCCACCAAGCTTTGCATCTCATTTTCCTCTCTATTCTTTCTCTCTTCTGTTCTCTCACTTTGTGCATCAAGTCTGCTTACTCAGAGAAAGCTGTGGCTTACTTTTCCTATCACTTTGGTTGGTTTATATCCATAATTTTCTACCACCAGCCTCTTCTCCCTTCCCTCCTTTAAATCCATCAACTTCTTTTTCTCTCTCCAAGCTTCTTTGGGGCCTCTACGAACCGCAGTCACTAGAGGGCAACATGATCACATACAGCTGACAAGGACAAGAATGGCCTTGGAAGCAGGAGCGTGGCTTAGAAGGTGCAAAAACACATAGCAGTGACTCAGATGTGCACCACTATTTACAAAAGCACGTTCACTTACATTGGCCCTTTTCACCTCACAGAAATATGGAGAGACAAGGTCAAGTATTACTGTCTCTATGTTCAACAAAAGAAGGGAGCCAAGGTTCAGAGAGATTGACATACCCAAGGTCACAGAAACAGCAAAATACATCCTCCTGTTGAAAGGCACACCCTAGAAAATTCTAGCGTAAAGCTTGAAAATGCATTTCTATTTCTCCAAGATTTCAACCTAATTGTGGTCAAGTATTATATCTTTGAAATGCAATCAAATGGAACCCCAAAGTTATTTCATATTATTAAAATACAAAGTATCAGCTACAGCTACACACCAATTTCTAGTTAGAGAGAAGCTGTTTATCATTTTAAGGAAGTGGATTTCTTTAAACATTTTATAAGTGCCCTTTATTAGTATCTTGCCCAGTAATCAGAAATTTGATTACTTTTGCCAGCATTGCCTGGCGTTTTCTAGTTATGCTTTTTTCTTTAATATGATTTTTTTGACAAAACAAATGCGTGCTATTTTGTCCTATTTTCTCCGGCCTATCTGATATTTGAAGTAAAGAAAAGCAGATAACACAATAGTTTCCCATTATAAAATATCTGATCTTTGAGAGAATGCCACTGTTTTTCTTCTCCCTGTGATTGATGGAGTACCTTGAATGCAGGCTGTTCTCAGACCCACAACATTGCTTATTTGCTTGGTGCTATCACTGGCAAAACAGAAATAGCATCTATTTATAACAAACAGGTCTGCGAAGCCTTGTTTTGTCTGACTACTTTCTCCAGCCATTTTGAGTTTTATATCTCCTCATTTTTGACAGGGTAGTCCCCTCTAAGTGGGAGCACCTGGTACCTGGTGAAGGCAGATGAGAATCCTGTTTCCAGGGATCTGGAAGATCCCAGAGCCAGGTGTTGTAGAGATTGTTGTAGAGATGATGGAGGAAAAGAAAAACAAACAGAAGGGATTGGGGGGGAGTAATCAAAGATTTTCATAGCTAAGAGGTAAATGGTGAAATTAAAAATTTGAAAAGATGAAAGCTGTGGGCTGGCTGATGGCTTTGAGGACAGTGGGCTTGCCCTAATAGGGCTGAAGGGAGACAGCGGGGAGAACAGGATTCAGAGTGGGTCAAAATTCCTTTATCCTTTCTGCTTCAAGGAATTAAAGTTTGAAAGATTCATTTCACAAATGAAACCTTGCAAATTATGAAAATGTTAATAACAGTTATGCAGACTTCTATAAATTTTAATTGCTTTACAAGAATTCTTCCTCATCTCATTCGTAACAGGCAGGAAGGGCCGGAGTTAAGAAACCAAAGGATTAAGTTCAAAAAAACTTTGAAGAGCTCCTGTATTCATATTCATTTTTATCTTTCTTCGAATATATTTTTACATAGAGCTGGCACTTTGCAACAACATGAAGTCAGGTAGCATTGGCCTTGATTTCCAGAAAAACCTTTTTTGGAGACTCTTGTATGTAAAGACTACCGAAAAGACATACACACTTACCAATGTCTTCTTGTTTGTGGCCTGAAAACAGGCTGTGTGTTTCCCTTATGGACACATTAGCTTAACTGTGAAAATGCAAAAAGGATGCTTACTGAACGGGGACAAAACTATGGGGCAAATGTATTTTGGTAACAAAAATTTGAATGACAGGTATAGAATTGTAAATGTGAGGATATGTGCCCTCTAAATGTAAGCAAAACAATAAATACTGTAGAGAAGAGAACAAAAAATATGAAAGTGAATGTTCAAATTTTTCCCTTTAAGACCAATTTCTTTAGATAATACGACCCTTTCCCAGCAATGCCAACACAAAAGAGAGATTCATGGACTCAACATTTAGTCTGCAATAACCACAAAAACTAATGATGAGTACCCAGCAATCAGTACTCAATCAGTATATTGCTGTAATCATACCTTCATTTTTGTTCAGAGAAAACAGAACAAAACAGAGATTAAGTTATTCCCTAAGAACTTACTATTTTTACTGTGATTTACTGCCTGGAAACAACATGACAACAAAGCTGTAATTATCTGCAGTTCTTGAACCAGAGATCAGAGCTCCAAGAATATCTGTTCTACCTAAGTACTCCACCTCAACATTACTAAAGCTTGTATTTTATTATTAATATTTTTAAATTTTTTTTTGCCGTGATTCTGAACATGTGAGTTAAACACATTTAGAGGCAACACAATCGTCCAGAGGCAGCTCTTTGTTCATATTTTCAACCTTAACCAGAGGTTAACCCTCTATATGAGGGGGAAAAGGCAGCAGGTCCCATCAAGCCAGGTAAAGCCTTATTTCACCTGCCACCCATGGAATGACAAAATGCATTGCTGGCTAAACATCCCATTGCTGTCCGTCTCCACGCAGCTTCAGCTCATTTGAGATCTGTATCCCAATTTTCTGCAGAAGCAACAATACAATGAACGATACAGAGAGAAGAAACATTCATTACCTTTATTTTTTAAAGTGGTTAACAAAAGTATTTCATTTCTTTTTTCATGCATCCATAGAGGGTAGGTTACAACTTCGGAGGAAGATTCGCTGCTGCACAGCCACTGCAGGCTAGCACTCTTTTACAGATAAGTCTAATTTTTTTTTTTTTAATCACGAATTTAGAATCTGTTAGGAACTGTGCTTTTCTGACTGTGATGAATTGCATTTTTTGCCTTTGTAATTCTTTATGGTGAAAAACCCCAGGTTTCTAGCATCCAGAGCCAACCATGATTGGCTCTACCCTCGGGACGCAGGTCCTGGGATTCCCTCCCAGCTAGCAGCAGTGACTGACGTCACGGGCCAGCTCCTTCCCCGCACGGGGTTGGAGCCGGGGAGGCTGCAGAGGGGCACTGGGGCGTCGCTGGGAGTTTCCAGGGAAACACTGCAGCAGACGGCCAGCCTGGCTGAGCTACAGTGACACATCTGCAGCACGGCTGGTGGGAGGGATATTTTTGGAAAATCTCCGCTCTCTCAGGTCCAGCTAGTTCTGCTTCCCCCCCCAACCCCTTTAATCAACATTTTAATTTCTCCCCAACTTCTGTTATTTCTGGAAATGAGGTTTCTATTTTTATTGCAGGGACATGATCCGAAGGATCCCAAGCTGCCAACCAATCTTAACACCCTCCGTATGCCCCGTTTTCTTTCTAATTTCCCCCCTCTCTCTGCCCGTCACATCATGCAGACTGTCAAGGTGGTCTGTGGAATACAAGGGCAAATGTTGCTACGGTAACAGGATTGAAAACCCATCTGCAGAAGCAGATGCTTTATAACCTGGGGTTTCCCTCATTTGCATTTAAAGGCTCCAGAGCAATAGCCTCAAAGCAAGCCAAGTCCTTGAAGATAAAATGAGAGAACTTTTTTTTTTTTTTTTTAACTGTTGCTTGATAAGTCATTGAGCAGCTAGCACTGCAAGGTTAAGTGCAGGAAAAATACCAGGGGCTAATAATTCCCACTGCGCTGGTAGGAGAGCTGAGGCATTTAAACCCTGTGAGGAATGAGGAATTCCCTTGTCTTTTTTTTTTCTTCCAGGATTGCCCTTCACAGGCTTCTCAAAGGTTAAACTTCTGGCAACCTGCGGTGTATCTCTCCTCGGTGATTTCTTGGTGCTCTACAAAGCCTCACCGTGTATTTGGCCCTGGCAACGCTAGGATTTGAAGCAAGCGGAAAAATCCCATAGGCTAAGTGAAATTTAGGAATTTTGATACTATTTTTTTATTCTCTTATTTTTTATTATTAATTTTTACTGGAGTATAGTTGCTTTACAATGTTAAGTTTCTGCTGTACAGCAAAGTGAGTCAGCTATACGCATACATATATCCCCTCTTTTTTGGGTTTCCGTCCCATTTAGGATACCACAGAGCATTGACGAGAGTTCCCTGTGCTATACAGCAGGTTCTCATGAGTTACCTATTTTATACATAGTAGTGTATATATGTCAATCCCAATCTCCCAGTTCATCCCACCCTCCCCTCCCCCTTTGGTGTCCATACATTTGTTCTCTACGTCTGTGTCTCTATTTCTGCTTTGCAAATAAGTTCATCTCTATCATTTTTCTAGATTCCAAATATAAGCGATATTATACGATATTTTTCTGACTTACTTCACTCTGTATGACAGTCTCTAGGTCTGGTTTTGACAACCAGAAATACCTTTGGAGGATCTGATCACTGCAGTTGACATAACCCAGATGTAATTCCAAGAACAGACTACAGTAACCAAGCAGCAGAAACTGTACATTGCCCACTTTTTTCTTTACAAAAAGGACTGGACTGTACTTCTTTTTTTCTTATTTTTAAATAAATTTATTTATTTATTTCTGGCTGCGTTGGGTCTTCGCTGCTGCACGCAGGCTTTCTCTAGTTGCAGCAAGCGGGGGCTACTCTTCATTGCAGTGCGCAGTCTTCTCATTGTGGTGGCTTCTCTTGCTGCGGAGCCTGGGCTCCAGTAGTTGTGGCATGTGGGCTCAGTAGTTGTGGCACATGGGCTTAGTTCCTCCGCAGCACGTGGGACCTTCCCGGACCAGGGATCGAACCCGTGTCCCCTGCACTGGCAGGTGGATTCTTAACCACTGCACCACCAGGGAAGTCCTGGGCTGTAATTCTTTTAAATGAAACATATTAAGTATTTGCCAGTGTATCAGCTCCATCATAAAGGGTTACCAAACGTGTATGAAAAGAGCAGGAAAACAGCTGCTTGTAACCCATGCACAAAAGGCAGATTCATAAATGCTTTTAACAATCACATGAACCGCAAACTGGGTGATGCATGATTGTGAGAAGAGAAGCACAAGAGCAAGAAATGACAGAGTTTTTGGCAAGAGGGCATCTGTTCTTGGTGGAATATTTCAGCAGGTTTTGAAATGGTTTTTTCACTGAGCTCCTTCTTTGCTCCCAAAACCTGGATGCATACTTCTCTGTTTTCCTGCCAAAGCTCATAAAACCCCATCATATAAAGGAGAGAAGAGAGCTGTTTTAGGTGCCAGAGATGGTGTTTATTCTCAGAAGGGTAACATTTTCTGACCTTCATTTGTGATGGTAGAAATAAGAATGACGTTGCCAACTATTGCATCGTGTAACTAACTCAGATGTAAATTCCTAAATCACAACAAATACAAGTTTAAACACAATTAGAAATCATGACTTCTATGAGATCAATCAAATTTTAATAAATCTTTGAAATCCTATTTCTGAATCACTTAACAGAAAAAGCTGCCACCTTGTTTACTCATATTACTAATTTTTTAATGTTATATTCTAGTATCACCCAGCACACAGTCTGGCAGAAAGTATACGCTCAATGAATGTCTCCTGATTCTGAATCTGTCATTACCAAGAATGCTGACATGCACTCCTATTATGAATGAGGACCTTGAACACCAAGGGGAGTCCTGTCCTTCCCTTGAATAAATGAAGAATGGTTATTGATTCTGTGCCAGAAGCGGCTCAGGCTCATTCTACATCCTTTAACCTCTAAACACTGTCAAAGGCAGGCCTGAAATACTGTGCTTCTTGATACATACAACCAAGAAGTGACTCACATAAACTCAGCGTTTGAAGGGACCATAGCCGTCATCTGATTCACCACCTTCATTTTACAGATGAGGACACTGTGGGCCACAGAAAGAAAGCACCTGCTTCTCTGGAAGCCAGGGAAGGAAAAACATTACTAAATGTCATTTCTCACGCATGGCAGAGAGGCAAGAGCTGCTGCCCAATACTTTACATCCTATGACTCTTGGTAGCCTCCCAATCTGAGCTACCATTGGTCATGGTGACCAAAGTCATCTTCAATGTATAGAGTTCACTTGGGCCAGCTTCCTCATCTGGACTTGGATTAAAAACAAGGGTGACGGACACCTCCTTGGAGCTTCTCAGGCCCAATTTTCAAGTTCTTTTGGTGTCAAAGGCTCACCCCTCCAATCATTTAAAGCTGCTGTCTCCCTCACTTCTGGTTCTGTCCTACCTGACCCACTTCAGTTTCTACACTCCTTCTAGGACCGTGCACACTTGGGTTTCCAAATGCTGAACTAGAATCAGATTTCTCAGATATCATCTTAATAACACCACTCTTTTGCTCAAGAACTTACATGAACTCCTTATTGTTGCAGAGAACTGCCAATAATTTTCAAATGTGGTTAGTAAGGAGGTGGTAAGGTGTAAAGACTGCAGTCCTGACTTCAACACCTTCAGATTTTAACTTAAGCACGTCACTATTTCATCATCTACAAAAAGAAGCTGTCATATTATACTTGCTGGGGGTTTTGTGGGGTTTTTTGGAGTGGGGAGCAGGGATCATGTTTTCATGTGACTTTACCTAACTAGGATTTAGTTTAGAGACTGGTATATGTTAGAGGTGCACTAGAATATAAACTCCATGAGAGCAGGACTGTTGCCTATTTTGTCCAATGATGTAGCATGGATGTGTAAACCACTGCCTGACACAGCCTAAGTATTCAATAAGTATTTCTAGAATTGTATGTTGAATTAAGACAATGAGTGAATAAATCCAATCAATGACTATGGGAATGTTTTTGGCACAGAGGTGTTCTTAATTGTTGACAATTTCTCCCGTTTCCCATCTGGTTTCTTCCTACTGGTAGTTTAAAAATGGTTAAGCTTCTCCATTCATTTTTAAAAACTAAGAGTATTATAATAAGAGCATCCTTTTCATAAAAGGATAGAAATTACAATATCAACTACAATTTCAAGTAGTTCTTGGCTTTATTTGAAGTGATTATTATTATTTTTTTGAAGTGATTATTTTTTATCTAGACCAAATGCGTCTAAGAACTTCACTGAAAAATACTTTAAGTTATATGCAGTGACTTCGTGGTAAGTGCTAAAGTTACAACTCCATACCCATTTGTAGGATTTTTTTTTTTTAACTAAAGAGTTGTGGATTTAGGCAAGATGATTAATCTCCCTAAATCTTAGTTTTTCTGTTTTATTCTGCCAACTCAGTAAATTAAGATATTGGTAATTCAGACCCAAAGCCTTGACAGGCTCAAGATTGTAAGTCTAGTTAATGACATAGGCAATACTTGAATCCAGATGGTTCTTTTTAATAGATCCTGTGTTCACCAATATAACTGTCTGCCTTAAGAATAACTGACTGGGCATAGCATATTAGGTATGTAAGAACTCAAAAGACAGTCATGGTTGACCCCATACTTTCCCAGTTATATATGTAAACAAGAATGATTCTGCAGAAGCAGGAGCTCTAGAAATTATCCTGTTTGAGCAGTAGCTACATCTGCAAAGTACTGTGGGACTTTTTGAAGAGCTCATTTTATGATGAAAGCTAGTTCCATATAAGGTTATTGGTATAAGACTTTGTGTTATTAAAAAGAAGACAAGAAAGATCTTGGGGTACACAAAGTACCAAATGTTCAGAAAAATTCAGAAATCCTTAAACTATTATAAAATTTACTCTTTGAGCCCAATGGATTTGTGAAACTGAACCCTGAAACTGATAATCATTTAAAATTTTTAAAAAAGGTACTCATAGATGAGATGTATATCAAAAGATATATGGTTTTTGTTAAACCATAAAATACTCCACCAGCGTTGACCATCTAGGAAACGGTCATTTTAACAAAGTCACAAAGTTTCTTTACTCTAAGAGTCTTTAGAGCCTCTGATGAGCTAATGCATATGGTGAAGCTCTACTGATTAAGTGTACAGGTAGTACATTCAGTCTCTCACTTAGTACTATGTGACCTTGGGGAAATTGCTTAACCTCTCTGAGCCACGGTTTCTAAATGTGTAAGATCCCAGTAGATTGCTCACAGGTGTGTGGCGACTTAATGAGATGAGGTACGTAAAATACTAGTGGGGTGTCTGGCACATAGCAGATGCTCAAAGGTGTCAACTGTAAACTCTAGCCCATTCTCAGTAGGGCCACAGAGACATTAATGGCCAGAATCTGTTCTGACCAGTCAGTTTCCAGTTTACACTGGCTGTTAAACAAGTGAATATCATTCTGAGTTATAGTTACAGCATGCAGTGACTCACTACCTTTTGTAACCACATAGCCATTTTTGCTGAGTTTCAAAGAACTAGCGTTCTAAAGAAGGTATTTGTGAAATGCTGCCTTATACAAATACACGATGTTATAATTTATTCCTAAGGTAAGGGTGTCGGATTTAGCCCAGTAAAATATGAGTTTCAGATAAACAGCATATATTTTTAGTATAAATAAGCATGGGATATAATGATGTTAAAAATTATTCATTGTTTATCTGAAATTCCAGTTTGACTGGGTGTGCTATATTTTATCTGGCAACCTTACCCTAAGACAAAAACCTCAAGTTCATTTAAAGTACCTACCAGGAAGATCTGGTGGTGGAGAAAGGGAGTAGGGCCTTAGGCCAAATAAAAATGTCCCCAGCTGATCATTTCCACGGCACTTATTCCATTCTGCCTTCTTTTATGCGTAACGTTTTAGCTGTTTCCCTAATTGGGCTGTGAATTACAGGAGTGGTGGGAACTGATTTATTTTATTTCCTACCTGGCATTTGGAACATAGAAAGCATCCAGCAGGTTTGCTTTGTTTTGTTCTGGTTTAAGTGAATTAAACTCAACCATTGCTTTTCTGACTTTTGTTTAAAAACACCAACATGTCTTTTACAGAAAATCTGAAGAAAGCAAAGACATAAAAGGAAAAAAACAAAGCCATTCTAATGTTGCTATCCAAAGAAAAGCGATATTAGTATTTGTAAAATCCACCAGATGAGAATTAAATCGTTTACCCCCAGCGTGATTTTAATGGATACAATATCTATTTAACCACTTCTCATTGTTGTTTCCAATTTTACCCTACTGAAAATGATGGGATAAACATCCTTAAGGATAAATCTTTGAATAGGTCTCAGACTCATCATTCGAAGAACCGTTGACCCTTGAACAACATGGGTTTGAACTGCATGAGTCCACTTATAAGTGAATTCTTTCAATAAATATATCAGAAAAAAATTTGGAGATTTCTGACAATTTGGGGAAAAAAGTCACAGATGAACTGTGGAGCAAAGAAATATTGAAAGAATTAAGAAAAATGTATGTCATGAATGTGCAAAATATATGTAGATATGCATGTAACATATAAAATATGTGTTAATCAACTGTTTCTGTTATTGGTAAGGCTTCCAGGAAACAGTAGGCTGTTAGTAGTTAAGTTTTGGGGGAGTCAGAAGTTATCCATGGATTTTCAACTGTGTGTGGGGGAGATGGGTGTTGGGGTCTCTAACCCCCAAGTTGTTCAAGGGTCAACTGTACTTACAAGTCAAGGATTATCACTGAGTGGAAATACTGCTACCTGCTATGGACTAAATGTCTGTATTCCCCCAAAATTCGTATGTTAAAGCCCTAAAGTGATGGTATTGGAAAATGGGGTCTTTGGCAGGTGATGATGTCATGAGGGTGGAGCCCCATGACGGGATTAGTGTTCTTATAAGAAGAACATATGAGAATACAGGGAGAAGATGGCCATCTGCAACCAGGAATAAGGCCCTCATCGGACACTGGATCTCCCAGTGCCTTGATCTGGGACTTCACAGTCTCCAAAACCATGAGAAATAAATGTTTGTTGTTTAAGCCAGCCAGTCTCTGGTAATTTGTTGCAGCAGCCCAAGGTAATACCTTACTCAAGCACAGATTTCCTCTGGAACATCAGGGACTTCAAAATTGCCTTATGAATAGACAGAAAACTTGAATAGACAATCACCATAGAAGAATTAGGAGAGACAAAGGTCTAGCCCCTCACCCTCCCACGCCCCAAGGTATCAAGCCCAGGCGGTTTTATCACTTCTCCTAAACTCTCAAGAGCTAATAATAACTCAAGTGTTCAAACTGTTTCAGAGTTTAGACTATGACACGTCCCAATTCGTTTTACCAAGCTAACAAACCCTGACCACTCGAGGTACAACTCAAATTTAAAATAATCTCAACTCTGAACATGGAAGAGCTCTAAATAAAATTAGCAAATTAAATATAACCATGTGGTCAAAGAATCAAATAAGAACAAATAAGGTTTATTTCAAGAATAAGTTGATTCCAACTAGGAACTAGATTTATTGTTCCTACTAGCTCACGACTTAAACAGATCAAAGAAGAAAAATTATATTCTCCTCTGGATGATGCCAGGAAAATCATTTGATAAAATTCCAAATCCAGTCCTGTAACAATCCATAGTGAGGTGTTCAATAAAACTTGTTTTATATAATAAGGTATAACCAGTAGAAGCCTTTAGCCAACATTATCCTGGCACTGTCCAATAGGGTAGCTACTAGCCACGTATGGCTCTTTAATTAAAATAAAAATTAAATAAAATTAAAATTTTCCTCCTCTAGTCATTCTAGTCACATCCCAAGTGTTCAATGTAGCAAATGACTACCACACTGGAGAGCGCAGACAGGAAGCCTTTCCATCAACATGACAAGTCCTATTTGATGGTGTGCTGCTCTAGAAAATCCAGAGCAGATTCCCAGGTATACATACATGGGGCTGTAAACATTTAATAAGAGCTAACTTTACTGAGGGCTCCTAAAATGCCAAGAACGATTTTAAGTGTTTAATATGTTCATATTATCTTAGTTAGTCCTCATAAGGTATAATGTATCACTTATTATTTTCTCCATTTTATGGCTACGAAATCAGTAGAATAGGAAAGAGGTTAAATACATCAAAGCTCACATACTTTTTCAGTGGGAGATCTGGGATTCCAGTCCAGGAAGTCTGTCTCCAGAAGCACAATGTGCTTTTAAGTGTGAGGCTACATGGCAGCCCCGTGTTAAAGGTGGCAATTCAACTGAACGGGAAAAGACAAAATGCTCACTAAACTGTGCTATGGCAAATGGCTATCCATTTGGGGAAAAATTAATCAGGTATGTACTTACAGGCTTTAAAAGACAGAGTCGTAAATATATATGTGGGTTAAGAACTGTAATTGTAAAACACTAAAGTCATAAAAGCTCTAGGAGAAAGCGCAGCATTTTCACACTCTTGGGGATAGTCTAGGGAAAAGGTAGTGCACAAAGGAAATAAAACTCAAACCTTTAAATAAAGAGCATGATCCGCTTAAATAGATAAAAATTAAAAACTGCTGTTGTGATGAAAGAAACTATAATCAAGCTTAAAAGACAGCAATGAGGTGGTGGGAAATATCTGAAACAAAAATAAAGTGTTCAGGGCTTCCCTGGTGGCACAGTGGTTGAGAGTCCGCCTGCCGACGCAGGGGACGCGGGTTCGTGCCCCGGTCCGGGAAGATCCCACATGCCGCGGAGCGGCTGGGCTCGTGAGCCATGGCCGCTGAGCCTGCGCGTCCTGAGCCTGTGCTCCGCAACGGGAGAGGCCGCAACAGTGAGAGGCCCGCGTACCACAAAATAAATAAATAAAGTGTTCATTTTCATAAAGAGGTTGCACAAATCTGTTAGAAAAAGACAAACAGGCCTGTCAAAAAAGAGGCCAAGTATATGGGCAGATACCTCCCTGAAGAAGAAATACAAATGACCAATAAAAATATGAAAAGATGCCCAAATTCACTGATAATCATAGAAATGTAAAATTAAACAGGATACCATAACTCACCCATGACACTGGACCGTTTTCCAAGGGTGATTATATGCAGTGTTACAGTGTAGGTGCACAAAACTCCTTATAAATTATTGGCAGTTGGGTAACTGATATGTGCTCTAGAGGATAATGTCTATCAGATTTTAAAATGAGGACATTTTTGGTCTAGCAATTCCACTTTTGGGAATCTAAGGCATGTCACAAAGATTTACACACAAGGGATATTCTTTGCATGGCAACACTGTTTATAAAATGAGAAAACTGTACACAACCTAAATGCCTATCAATTATTGTGATTAAATAAACCACACTTTATCCACACTATGACATAATGTGCATTCCTTTAAAAGAATGAAATGCATGTCCTTGACATTTGGAATGATTTCTAAGATATATTATTTATGTGAAAAAGCAAAACAAGGCTCTTCTCTTACCCTTCCAATTTATCTATGCTTATAACTTGGCAACAAAAAGGGCTGTAAGAATACACACCAAAACGCTAACATGGATATCTCTGAGAAATGTGATTCGGGAGGGGATTACAAGGGGGAAACAAGAAAACTTAGGTTTTCTTTTTACTTATTATACTTAGGTATTAATTTAATGTTGTGTAGAGAGGATGTATTAACATTGTGATCAACCAAATAAAAAAGAGAGGACAAGAAAACCCACAACAAATGCACTTAATAATAAACTGGTGCCTAGTATGTATGTACTAGCTTTTCTCATCCAACTCCTCTTTCCCCCTTTTTTGGACAGACTGTCTATGAGTCAAGAGGAAAGAGAGAATATCACATGAATGATTTGCCCTGGACTGCTACTATAGCTGAGCAACAGTTAT
>NW_006794797.1:492736-513844 GCF_000442215.2 Lipotes vexillifer | reverse complement strand
ACAGTCTTTCCACAAAAAGGTTCTTGTAAATTTCTTCAGTGGTTTTTATCAAATCTTAGGAGTAGGTACTACTACAGCAGCTAAATGAGATGGTCTGCAGATCCGGAGGAAGAAAATTCAGTTGGTGTGTGCTTTCAGCCACTGTGGTTCTTTAGTGATGACATTCATCTTTTCTTAAAAGTCTCGGATCTGGCTGCATTGTGGCCTTAGACGATTCCAGATTCCAAAAGTAGTTTTGTCTGGCAGAGGGTGAGGGGAAGAGACACCTTGTAAGAGTGGTTCTCAGAGTGTGGTGCAGGGATTCCTGATGGATCCCCGAGAGCTTTTCAGGGGTTCTGTAGGTCAATACTATTTTCACGGCAATACTAAGATGTGATTTGCCTGCTTCACTCTCATTCTTTAACAAATCTACAGTGAAATTTTCCTGCAGCTACAGGACATGTGGTGATGTCACTGCTCTGGTGACTAACAGAAATGTGTACTTGGGTATTCTTCTGCTTTAGACTTTTCTCAGCTTTAATTTTTCTAACATGAAAAAAATGACAGAACCCACATTTAAAAAAAAAAAACTCTGGCATCTTGGAGCGTAAAGGGATTCTGAGACCAAAATTGTAAGTATTCCTGCTTTACAACATCCTTACAATTAGGATACATTCTGGCTTCATTCATAATTTCTTTAGTGACAAATCCTTACAAAATACTTTCTAATCATTGTGTTCATCATGTTCTGTAGGAATCATGTGAAGAAGTCCATTGATAACATAAAAATCTGAAAAACCAAAAAATCATAACCTCAAAATCGAGAAGGACTCACGCCCCCCCCCCCCCCCCCCCCAGCAGGTTTACCCAGTTCACTTCCTGTCCGAGGTAATGGCCATAGGGCCCAGAGCTTAAAGGTGGCTTCCTTGCCTGACCTCCATGTGCTGCTTCTTGCCCATCAAACTTACCAAACTTTCACTGAAACGCATGAAATTTATCACCAAGCCTCCTCCCCTTCCCTAAGGTAACTTGACACCAAAAAGAGAAGGAAATTCACATGAGGGTGTTCTCAAAGTAGATCACGTTTTGCTCTTTTAATAAAAGCAAATACATTTTATTTCTCAAAATAACCTTCTTTCAATAGATTTCCTTAAATAATAATTTGGAAAAACATAGTAAAATGGAACTATACACTTTAAATGGGTGAATTTTATGGTATGAGGATTATATCAATAAAGCTGCTAAAAAACAAGTGAGATGGACTTTGCTCTTTTATTTATCCGTCTTTTAAATTTAATAGTAGAATTTCTGTCTTATAACAAAAATAATAATAGTGATGACTTATGGGACATGTATTTTCTTAGGCATTCATCGTTAAAATGGTCTATGTAAGGGAACTCATTTAATGGGAACGACATCCTTAAGAAATAGACACCGTCAGTATCCAGATATTTCAGATGAGGAAACTGAGTAGAGAAGTTAAGAAATTTCCTGAAATTTTGTAGTTAGCAAATGACAGTGATAGGATTCAAACCCAGACGTTCATGGCAAAGTCCATGATCTTATTCGCTTCTGTGTTCATTTACTCTGCAGGATAAACTATGCTATGCATGCTAGTTATAGAAAATTCAGACAGTACTGAAAGGCATTTATAAGAGAACAAAAAATGTCAAAAACACTGCTTTCTAATATCATTATTCATTTTGAGGGGCATTCATATTACATATAATGTTATATATGATAATTATACATAAAATTATAGTATATTCAAATTTCCTGAGGTTAAGATTGTATATATTTTCACTTAACACTGTATTCATTGTATTTCTCACGTCCTTATCATTCTCTTTTCTTGCGCAGTTAGGCTTTTCCCAGTTGTTCCTTATTATTATTGTTATTTTTTAAATTTAATTTTGGCTGAGTTGGCTCTTCGTTGCTTTGCGCGGGCTTTCCCTAGTTGCAGCGAGCGGGGGTTACTCTTCGCTGCGGTGCACGGGCTTCTTATTGCGGTGGCTTCTCTTGTAGAGCACGGGCTCTAGGCGCGCAGGCTTCAGTAGTTGTGGCTCGCGGGCTCTAGAGCGCAGGCTCAGTAGTTGTGGCACACGGGCTTAGGTGCTCCGTGGCATGTGGGATCTTCCTGGACCAGGGCTCGAGCCCGTGTCCCCTGAATTGGCAGGCGGATTCTTAACCACTGTACCACCAGGGAAGCCCAGTTTTTCCTTACTACAAATGGTACTGCCATGAGCATCCATAAACACAATCTTTTACAGCATCTCTGATGATGCTACTTAGGCCAGATTATTTTATGGAATAACTCTATTTTCATAGTCAAACAATTAAAAAAAGGAAAACTAAATGGGAGAGGCCACAACAGTGAGAGGCCCGCATAACGCAAGGAAAAAAAAAAAAAAAAAAATAAAAAAAAAAAAAAAAAAAAAAAAGGAAAACTAAACCACTTTTACGCCCACCAGCAATGCTTGAGAGTGTCTATTTCCTTACAACCTTGATTACACTGAACAATTTTATTCCATCTGCCAATATGATAAGTGAAAAATGATTTCTTAATGGTTTCATCTATTTCTAATGTAGTTAAGAAATCAAACCAAATAGGCTCATTTAAGAATTATTCAACGAGCACATGTAGACATTAGACAGAGACCTGGGCATGCCTTTTCTTGCGCAATAACTACTCTGTGACAAATCATGTCTCATTTCCTAACCCATCTGTTTGTCTTCTCATTAGGTCAACTCCAGTCCCCTAACACACGAGGATGGTACTGTGTGGGCAAGTCAATGTGATTTTCCTTCCCATAAAGGGAGAGAGAATGTCTGCTATTTAACGTGGTATAATTAAGTAGGAAGCATTAGCAGCGGTATGAGGAATGAAAAATTATTATTCTAATGGGCTGGAGAAGCGAGTTTCTCACCACTGAGAGCCTATTCACCATGAATCACTGGCCTATAAACCATCCCCTGCTGCGTTGAGTCAAACAGTCAGATATTTTTATCTTGGGCTTCCTTTTTTCAAACGGTCTAATTGGATTTTTAAAATCTGTTATTAGATGGAAATAGCAAACTGGCACTACAGGAAGGCTGCCCATATGCTGGTAGGATGCTTCCATAGTTGTGCTAGATTTAATCACATTTCATTCAGAAAGATTAGCTAAACATGAAGAAAGAGATAGATTTTTTGTTTTCCAACGGAACTGGTAAGAACAGAGTAGTAGCTTCAGACTGGGCAGAGGTGTTTGACAGGGTAGAGTGGGAGCCTGCTCTGCTCCAGCCGAAGAAACTAAAATTCCTGGACGGAAAAAACAAGAGGCATTAAGTCTTCTAAAATCTACAGGTATGTGTTTGTTCTGTCATTTTTTGTAATGACATGGGTATTACATTTTTGTAATATTAGTAGTGCAATTTTGTTATAAAACATTGGAAAACAATAATATAAAAACATTTAAAATTACCTGTAATTTCACATCCCATCCCAGAGACCTTCATGTTTTAATGGATTTCTTCCTCCAAAAAGTGTTATGATTATTTAAAAAAACAAAATGTCACTTCCCATACCTTTGACAACTACATATTAAGCAGAAAAAGGGGAACACGGTAGTATTTATAATACTGAAGATAGCACTGAACTAAGTAATATGCATTTACTAACAGAAGAGACAGATTATGGTAGAAGCCTGGATTCCAACATTTCAGCCAGGCATGGTTTTCCTTTCCCAATAATTAAGATACTAATTCTAGTCAGGGAGAATTACTGTCTTGATAGTAGGAAAAATATCAACTGGCTACAGAGAAGGCAGCTGCCAACATTCAGAAGAAAACAAAAGCATCTTCAGTCTTCTTTAGATAGTTAAGATCTACAGCTTTAAAAACAAAGCGTTCAAAAAACTGGGGGGAATTTATAGAGGTCCTTGGCCACTGATAATAGCATCCATTTTCCCTTCCATGCCCCCCTTTTAATCCGACAGGTATCTAATTAACACCCGATTTAGCTGTGTATCCTGCGTGGCTTCACAAGAGTCACTGAAGCCTGAAGGACCATTGGATAGCCCATGACTCAGAGGTGCTGTTGAGGCACCTGAGCATTTGTGAACTCTGCTACCAAGAGGTACAACACAAGTGCTTTTCCATCACCTCCCAATAAGACTGGTTCTAGTTATTTTAAAACCACCTTAGTTGTAGTGTTTCGGCATTAGATTTAATTTGTGCATTCTTTATCTCTTTCTTTCCTGAAACCTTGTCGGTGGGGTGTGATCTTGACAAACCGAATCGGGAAATGCTCACCCTGGCAAGCTAACAGTCCACATTTCATCAGTGTTCAATCACTGCTATTCTTCCCTTCCTCAGGAAAAGTAAAGAGGGTGAATTGTACTACTAGGCAAATGTCTGATTTTTCTAAAGGACCATCTAGCGCAGAAAATGACTCTCTGAGTTTGTTCCTTTTTTCCTTTACAATGCAGTAGTGGTCATGCTACTTTCTGCCAAGGCAATGGAGCCAAAGAATAGAATTTTGGTGAATACCCTTGTATTTGATTTCTCATTAAAAAAAATTCATTTATATCTCCTTATCTCAAATTTCTGTGTGAAAAAAATTTTATAATCACAAACCTCTTATAAAATTACAGTTCTGGGCTTCCCTGGTGGCGCAGTGGTTGAGAGTCCGCCTGCCGATGCAGGGGACGCGGGCTCATGCCTCGGTCCGGGAGGATCCCACGTGCCGCGGAGCGGCTGGGCCCGTGAGCCATGGCCGCTGAGCCTGCGCGTCCGGAGCCTGTGCTGCGCAACGGGAGAGGCCACAACAGTGAGGGGCCCGCGTACCGCAAAAAAAAAAAAAAAAAAATTACAGCTCTGCTCTCCAGGTGGTAATTATGGACGGTCAGAGAATCACTGAGAAAAAAAGTGACCGTTGAACTTTTATGTCTAGTTACTGGGTGAGGTTCTTCCCATTCACTCTTTCTAATCTTCTCTGTTACTCCATTCCATCTGGATTTAAGAGATAATATGTACTGGCCACTTTTGATTACATAAGTAATGAAGAATCAGTGGCGTATTTGTAAAATAAAGAACGATCAAAAAGAAAATAAAAATAATTTTTAACTGCACCAGCGATACCATCCTTATTAACATTTTAATATATTTCCTTCCAGTATATTTCTAAGTATCTAAGCTATTAATAATGATGTTTGTTTACTTTATAATATACCATATGTACATTCTCAAGTGACTGTTCTAAAAAGTGGCATTTAAAGATCGAAAGTATTTCATTTTTTATGCACCACAAATTCATTCATTCCTTTTATATTTGTTTCCATGTGTTTTCCATAATAAAACTACCAATTTGGTGATCATCCTTACAGATGTAATTCTGAACACATTTCTGATTAAGAAAGTCATTCTTAAAAAAAAAAAGTATGTTTGCTGGTGTGAATATTTCAATTTCTCACTGAGAAACATCAGATGATTTGCAGAATTTTCATGAGAGAACACGCAAAAAAAGAATACATTCAAGACGATTAAAATCTTCACCCTGACCATAATTGACGTCAATGAGTTTAAACTCATTCTTACAATTCACTGAGGGTACAGCTAACATTTGTAACGGTCCTCTAGCATCTCAGGCACTATTATGTATTTTTACAAGTATTATTTATCATTTGGTTCTCATAATATATTATAGAATTTATTATATAGATTCTGTCATCCCCAGTTTGCAAATGAGGAGACTACAGTCCAGTTACAACCAAAGTCACTTGTTTTTGTGGCAATTGGGACTAAAAGCTCCTGTGACTGGTATATGACTGACATGAGCTTTCTCTATGACAATAAGTGTAATCAGTACCTCTGTGACAGAGGTGCTCCTATTTTGTTTTCCGTCCATTAGTTCCGATCCACAGACTAAGCAAAAATGATACATTCATGTAAAACCACCCTGTTACTGATGTAATAATTGGAGCAATCTTGTTAAAACGTAAGTCTGATCATGTCACTCCTCTGCAGAACATCTTCAAGGTTTGCCACCTGGTACCAACAGCTGAAGTCGCTGCAAGCAAGCGTCACTGTAATCTACACTCCCCACTCTTACCTTCCTGATCTCATTGCCACCTCACGCAGGGCGCTGCAGCCACACCAACCTGCTGGCTCTTCTCCAAACACACCGTGCCCAATGCCCGCCTTTGAACTTGCTGTTTCTCCTCCCAGTGTGGCCGTCTTCCACAGGTCCACACTGATTACTCACTCAGCTCCCTCAAATCTTTACTAGCAAGATCGCATCCTTCATGACCTGATCTCCCAGTTGAAAGCTTCGACACGCCCTGTACCCTGATGTACCTTACCCCCTTTTCTTCTGCTTCCTCTGTGGCCCTATCACAGAACTCTCAGCAAGAGTTACTGAATGAGTGGCGAATGTCATCTATTCCTAGTTCTTGCTTCTGATTAGGGTTCTAGGTACATGAATATAGCTGCATGAGAACAGAGATGACCATTTCATTCCCTGCTACGTTCCTGGCTCACAGAAACATGCGTGGCCCATGGTAGGCACACAAGAAATACTTGCTTAATATATGAATGAAATAGGAAAGAACTAAAACAATACTCAAGTTATATTAATGATATCGAAATTCAACCCTAAAGCCTCAATACTCCCTACTTTCCGTTCTCTCTTCCTTTCCTCCTCTCTATTTCTGTTAACTACTTTGCTGTCTCCCGTTTCCCCTCCTCTCCATCTAGTTCTTTAAAAAGAACAGGTTCCGTCACAGTTTCCCGAAAGTATCAACACATGTGACATTAGGGTTACACTCAGGACCCCACAAGCAGTGAGAGAGCCTGTGATAGAAGCCAAATTCCAATATTTGACACACTAAACTACACTGTCACTTGTAACTTGAGAGTCATGGAGGGTTTTAAAAAGATCACCTATATCAGTGGCCGTCATAGGACATTTTGGATTGCTGAGAAAAACAAGTTTAAAAGTACCTCTGTCCAACTCAACAACAAAAACGAAAAAATCAAACAATTTGATTAAAAAATGGGCAGAGGATAGGAATAGACATTTTTCCCAAGAACACATACACATGGTCAACAGATACATGAACAGGTACTCAATATCGTTAATCATCAGGGAAATGCGAATCAAAACCACAATGAGATAGGACCCCACACCAGTTGTAATGGTAATTATCAAAAAGAAAAGAAATAGAACAAATGTTGACAAGGATGTGGAGGAAAGGGAATGTCAGTGCACTGCTGGTGAAAATATAAACTGGTGCAGATACTACGGAAAACAGTATGAGGGTTCCTCAAAAAGTTAAAAATAGAACTACCATATGATCCAGCAATTGTACTTCTGGGCATATACCCAAAGAAAACAAGAACACTACGTTGAAAAGATATCTGCACCCCAATGTTCGTTACAGCATTATTCACAACAGCCAGGACAAGGAAGCAGCCAAAGTGTCCACTGACGGATGAATGGATAGAGAAAATGTGGCACAGATACAATGGAATATCATTCAGCCATAAAAAAGAAGGAAATTTCATCATTTGTGACAACATGGATGGACCTTGAGGGTATTATGCTAAGTGAAGTAGGTCAGACAGAGAAAGACAAATAACATGTGATCTCACTTATATGTAGAATCTAAACAAACGAAGAAAACAAAAAACCACAAGCTTACAGATACAAAGAACAAACTGGCAGTTGCCAGAGATGGGTGCTGGGGTGGGTGAAATGGGTGAAGGGGGTCAAAAGGAACAAACTTTCAGCTATAAAATAAATAAGTCACGGTGATGTAACACACAGCATGGTGACCATACTTAATAACACTGTATTGCATATTTGAAAGCTGCTACGAGAACAGACCTTAAAAATTCTCATCACAAGAAAAAAAATTATAACTATATGCGGTACAGATGTTACCTAAACTTATTGTGATGATCATTTCACAATATATACAAATATTAAGTCATTATGTGTTAGACCTGAAAATAATATAATGTTATATGTGAATTAAAAAATTGAAAGACAAACAAACAAAAGTATCTTGAAGGGCCCTCAAACTTTTTTATTACAAAGTGGAAAGATGGACAAATATCCTTTTACCCTGGTGTTCCATATTATAAATAAAAAATCATTTTAAAAGTATCTGGTAGGAGCTTTCTTCTCTGCTTTCATTCTAGCTGACTGAATTTTGCCCATTCAGACCAGAACCATGAGAAATTAACACTCTACAAGTTGATTGATCTGCCGCAAATAAACCTCCTTCACACCTGAGAGTTTTTATATGAGAAATAAGTCTCTGAAAATATCCTATAAATATTTCTCATTGACCAAATAGAACTTTCAGTAAGGAAGCCATCAGCCTTGCTACTGTGAAATCCAGGTGGATTTCTTCAGGTCCCTTCAACTGATGCCACAGGGTTGGGATGGAAGCACTTGGATGATAAATACACCAGTGGTGCATAAGTCGTTGAATTTGATGTATTTGACAAAGCCAGACATCGTCCTTTTCTATGGTCTATTTAAATTAGGTAAAATTGGAATCCGCCCCCCACACTGTTTATGGCATTACTTAATTAGTGAGTCACTGTTATTTACAGGACTCAGATTTTAGGAGTTAACAGGGATACTTAGAAGCACTCATTCTGACAACAACAGGACTTGAAAATGCAACAGACCGTTTCATGTGAAAGTAATTTCCTCATCACTGGAGAGATTCAACTGAAGATTGTAAAAATCACCAATTAGGGATATAATTTAGGCATCGGAGAGAGGGTTAGAATAAATGATCACCAAATTCTTTTGACTCTGATTCCATGGAATTGTGTAGAACAGGGAACTGTTGTAAATTGCATCATATTTTTCATTTAAAAACAAGGCAATTTTAGTCTATCTAGAACTTCATCAGTAGAACCCGGGACCAGCCGTGGGGATAACAACAGTTCAGGTCAGATGCTCGTTGAATACGATGCATGGACCACACACTTCTATTTACTACCCCTCTTGAAACGCCAATAAATTGAGAATAAAAAATTAAAATTGATTATAAACTCACAAGGACAAAGCAAACAAATGGAAACTTACCAAATGGATAAGAATTTTAACAATCTTGTGAAAGATAAAGTGACCGGCATCTGAGCGGCAGCTGATTAATGAAAATGGAGGAAGCCTCAGCCTGGCACCAGCAGACGAGGTCCAAGAAAGTCTGGCTGAAAAATTATCCAGGAAAGTCTCAGAACCTAGTTTCAAATTTTTAATACTTTTTTAAGGAAAGCAACATAGTTTGGGTAAAGAACACAGTCTCAAGAATAAGAGAGCTCGGCCATTAATGAATTTCAAGTTGCGAAACTAATTAGAGCATTGGTTTCCTTGCCAATCAAATGGATGTAGTATTGACCTCAGAAAAATCTATTGAAAAATCAAATGACATGTAAAATCAGAAAACAGATGCACAGTAAATGTTTCATCTTGTCCCTTCTTTCAACTTCATCTAAATTTCTAGATGCCAGAGAAAGAACCATTATGAAACTTGACATTTTCAGGCAACTGCAGTGTTAAATGTCACCCCAAGAGTAGCTAGGTTATCTTGATTAGAAAGCAATGCCCTTCACCAAGAAGAGGATGATCGAGCAATGGTCTTGCCAAAGAGCATAAATATGAGAAGCGTTCCTTGTTCAACCTGCCAAAATATTGCCCAAATCCTCATGTAATATTTGGCCTAGAAATATTCATTCATCCTCAGGAGAATCCAGGATGGGGTGCATGTGCGTGTGTGTTTGTACACGCATGCACTCAGTGATCTCAAAGTACAGGAGAAATGTTCTCAGATGTCACAAGGTGTAGATCATTTCCTTGGGACATGGCCAAGCATTAAGACAAGCATTTGCAACCTCTGCTCAAATGTCAGAGGGCTCCACAAGTACAAATATACAAAGGGAAGAAATTAAGGGAAACAGAAAATGATTTAAGAAACATAAGATATTAGAAAAGAAGTCTTCTAAGATTTGATTCTGCCCCAGCACCCACTTTTCAGTTTGTTTAGCTGAAATGACTGGCCCAAAGTTACACAATAAGCCAACAATATGTATATCCCAGATGTTTATGATTGCAGGTCAAAACTGGAAGGAACCTTAGAGATGATCTGGTCCAAGGTCTCACTTTCTGAGTAAGGAAAGTGAGGCCTCAAAAGTGATAAACTATACCCAAGGCAAGGAGTTGGGCAAACTCTGGGGCACATTCGTCCAAGGCTAGCTCCAGGAGTGTGTAGACAACATGACAAATTCAGTCATGAGTCAGCCTTTAACACAGACTGTGAAGCAATGGACGCAAAGCCGAGGCAGCCTCCCGGAAATGAAGACGACGAGAGGAGGCTGAGAACAGAGCACTTTGTCCTTGTGTGTGAGCAAGAGAATTTGTAGAACGCCATGATGGTTTTTTCCCTCAGGGTAAGAATGGTCTGTTAATACACCTGGTAGAAAACCAGCTTTAGAAACATACAATCCAGCAATCTCATTCCAAAAATCTCAGGGGAGCAAGCATATCAAAGAAAGATGAACTAGAATAATATCATGCTAGAACATAAGAGGAAGACTACAGGCACGCCTCTGGTCCATAGACCCTGAGTCTATTTATTAAGACATACCGTTGAGCGGCCTTGACTTGGCTTGAACGTCCTTTGCAAAGCCACCGCTCCCCACAACTATAAAAGGCGAAAATTTCTTCTCTTGAAATTTTAAACCATTTTCTTGTTGGCATTCATCATTTGGAAACTAAGACTTGAATAAGAGCTGTTTTCCTCTCTGTTCCCAGGGTTCTCTGCTGGGAGCATGTCTGCTTCTGCCAGCACCAGACTTACTCAGAGAATGAATTCACTGTATGAATTGCACCGTCTCTCTTTCTCAACCTACTTTATTTAGTCTTTCCACTCACCATCAGTCCTCTGAATCTAAAGATGTAAGCATAGATGATGAAAATTTTCTTTTATTAGAGAGCCTTCCCCGGCGAACATGGGACAGCCTGTGGCTGACTTTCCCTTCATGCCCGCTCTCTCACCAGTCTATACCCACGCGCTTGCATGACTGTCTCTGTCCTCCCCCCGTCACTGCTCTGGGACTGGGGGCTCCTCATGCCAGTGGTCCCCTCTCACCCACCATGGCTGCCCAGAGCAAAGCCAATGTAAGACATGCAGTAGCATCCAAAAGTTTGTTTAATGAACTGCAAGAATATGGACAGATCAACTGCTTTCCAAAACACACACACACACCCACATTATATATATATATATATATATATATATATATATATATATATATATATATATGTTCATCCCCTCCTCTATGGGGCTCCAAGAACAGCAGGCATGGTTTTTATTGCACATTCTTTGTACAGGCACTAGCATAGTAACTTTTCACTCAGGGAATTTCAGCCAGGGAATGAGGCCTTCCACATGGCTGAGTTATTCTAGGATCCCATAACCTTAACTGGTACCATTAAGACCAAATCAACTACTTTGCATGGAATATTTTTGGTAAATATATTACCCAATTCTTTAAGTTATAAAACATAGTCTTTGATGTCTGTCCTAGGATTTATTTCAAGGTCATAATTATTACCCTCGATGGCTGAGCTTTGTCAGTGGTACACTCAGAGACTATTGTGGTTTGGGAGGCTATCTGCACCCAGACATAATGGGCTAACATTGTTAGGCTTTTTTCTTCTTTGACTTCCTTTCATAGATTTTCTGATTCCTGTCCTAGGTTCCTAATGTGAATTGGTAGACCAAACAGTTCAATATACTAGAATTATGTCAGGTACAAATAGACTTTGACTAAAAGCCAGAACTCATGAGCTTTCAAGTTGGCCTATTGTAACCATACAGGGGATTTTGATACCTACACCTCTTTCTTCCATACTAGTTAATTCTAGTACCCAGAGGAGTAACCTTTCCGAGTCCAAAGTGTTACTGAAAATGCTGTTGATAATAATAGCGTTGATGATGAAATGCCTTCCACTTTAATCATATTAAATAATTTACACACTGGTTAACCAATCCTCCTAGGTACTTCCTGGGAATGGACTACACTTACTGAGAAGTTGGTGACATTATCAGAACACTTGGAAACTTTTTTTTTTTTTAATTAAAAAATTTATTTTATGCGTGTGATTTTCTTCCATACTTGCAGTAGTGTCTGTAGGCCATCATCTAGTTGTTTTTTTTTTTTTTTTTCAGAGAAGTGTCTAAAGCAGGGCACATCACAGGAAGTGACTGTTTTTAAAATGTTTCCCAAGTAAGAATGTGCTTTGGAAGAACGTTTTCCATGACTCTTACTTTTTACATGTTTTGGAGTAAAAGCTGCATGTACTATGTGCATTTACTCCAAATAGTAAACAAGGCAATGGAGAAGAAATCCTGTGGGTGTGGTGGCTGTGAATGCACCATTCTGGGGATGAAATCAGGTTCTTATTCTCATCCTAGCTGTTGATCAGGCTGACTTCATTATTCCAGGGGCTGGGAAATACCTATGTCTACTTGACCTAATGGCACATGGAAGAGGCTGGGGCTAGGTGGGTACATGAATAGATTCTGCCGACAGAAATAAGGTGAGAGCTGGATCATTGCAACATGGTATGTCGCTCTTGCTATTTTTATGTAACACTATTAAAACTGTGAGTTCCCCAGAGAGAGGTAAAATGTAAACTCTCCAATTTGTAGAGAGTCACTTCTGCATGCATTTTATCTGCTGTGCAGATGATGTGTGGAACTCTCTTCTAGGGTCACTCTCTAGTTTAGAGGACAAGATGGGGAGAAAGTTACTGCCAAAAGGAAAAGCAGGGCTGAGGAGGAAGGACTTTACAGAGGAAGCTTTCATTATAGAGCCTTAAAGCAGCAAGGGGCTTAGGTTTCTATCTAGAAATGAGGAAACAGAGGCTTGGAGATGAGAAGAAACTGCATGTTCAATGAGTACATAAGAGTTGAGCCACTGAGTGTATTAGTTTCCTAGGGCTGTCATAACAAAATACCACAAACTGGTGGCTTCAGTGAAAGCAACTTATTATCTCACTGTCCTGGAGGCTAAAAGTCTGAGATGAAGGTGTCCGGAGTGCCGTGCTTCCTCTGAAGGTGCTAGCAAAGGATATGATCCAGGCCTCTCTCCTAGGTCCTGGTGGTTCCTTGGCTTGTGGCAATATAACTCCAATCTTCACATGGCATTCTCCCATGTACATGTCTGTCTCTGCATCCAACTTCCCCCCTTTTATAAAGACGCCAGTCATAATGGATTAGGGCCCACCCAAACCAATTCACTTTAACTCGATTACCTTTGAAAAGATGTTATCTCCAAATAAGGTCTCATTCTCAGCTCTGGGGAGGGTGTGGTGAGGACTCCAACATGCCTTTTTGGGGAACACAGTTCAACCCAAAACACTGAGTCTCTACCAAACCTGGTCTCTCAACTCCCAGACTAGGGTCGGTACCACTGTTGCACACTGCATCTGATATTCTAATGTTGTTTTCCTGAGTACAAGCCCCTGGTTGCATCCTGAAGTGAAATGTAAATGATTTGGGGATTATTTCCTTAGCATCAGCACTCCATTAGTGTAGATAATTAAAAGTTGATTGCAGAAGGCATTATTTTTCATTTCTAAAAGTCTGCATTAAGATGGAATGGCCATTCTCCTAGAAGGAATGGGGATTATCCATCACCCTGACACTGAGGGGAATTCCACCAAAAGAAAAAAAAAAGTAAAAGGAGAAAAGCACTTTATCAATGTGATTCATTATTATCATCAGCAGGGTCGCTACTGCTCGGCTTCATTCGTTTATTACTATTTCACACCCACCAACAGAGGATCCAGCCCAGGCTGTGCTGTTTCGAAAATGGTACATCAGATGAGTGGGCCTATCTTTGTAGGAATAAGGTAAATAACAACGAAAACCCCCAATGTTGACATTCATTCATTATTCAGAAAATATTTACTGAAAATTTTAGTTTATTTATGGTCCAGGCACTGATCTAAGTGCCTGAGAAACATTGGGGAACAAAACAAAGAAACAGTCTTGTCCATTAAGCTTACAGTCTTGTGAAATAAGTTGTATAGTATATGGGAAGATGGAAAAAATAGAGCAGCGTAAAGGGATTGAATGTTTGGGTGTGTGTGGTGTGTGTGTGTGTGTGTGTGTGTGTGTGTGTGTGTGTGTGTGTGTGTGTGTGTGTAAGTGACTGCGATTCGGGGGAGCGGTCCCTGCCAAGGTAGCATTTGAGGAAGGCTTGAAGGAAGTGAGCAGGTGAGCCCTGTGTTCCCCGGGGAAGATGAGAACCAGTGCAAAGAGCATGACGTGGGATCAGGTCTGGTGTGTTCCAGAAACAGCAAGAAGGCCAGTGTGGGCATCAATGGCCCTGACGGCTGAAGACCTGATTGTGTTGTGCTCTGGTGATAGGTCTGATTAGGTTTGACAGGTTCAGCCTCTGGGAGTTTCCTTGATGCCCTCCTGCCTCCAAGTCTGAGCTCCTCTGGAGCTTCCTTGCCTCTGTTTCCTGGTTGCTAATCAACAACATTAAAATGGGCAGCAGAGTGCAGCAGAACGGGTAAGGCTCTGTTATGGGTGGCACCATCTCCCTTCTGGCATCCCCATCACCTGCCCAGCTAAATATTTGTCATATTTATACAAAACAATATTGATTTACCTTTTATCCCGGTTGATCCACACGGGTTGATCACATAACTGAAACCTGTATTCTGCTAGGGAAGCCTAGTCAATTCTTTTCTACGGGAAAAAGGCTTAACAAGACATGTGACCTTGATAACGTTTCACACTGCAGCATTCGTTCTAACATTAAAAAAGAAAAAAAAAAAAAACCCAGAAGAAAACGTTGTTAAACAACTATACTCCAAGATAAAATAAAAAGTTTAAAAAGAAAAGAATGTATTGCCATCTAAGAAACCCACTGACGGGAGACAATTCTCCATGGCCTCCCACGTCTCTGCCCATGGCCCCCTTCCTCCCCCTCCAATGTCAGCCGCATTCCTCTACACATTCTACCGTAGTCACCTCTCACTCTGAATCTCTTCTTCCTCCCTCTTCCATTTTTTAAGGACCCCACTGATTACGCTGGACCCACACAGATAAACCAGGGCAATCTTCCTTTCTGCTAACTGGCAACTTTAATTCCATCTACAGCCTTCCTTCTCCTTTGCCACGTAGCCTGTACAGGTCTGGGGACTAGAATGTGGACCTATCTGGCAGGGGCACGTGGGGTGACGGTTTTGCCTACTACACCAGCCACACTAAGTGTCAAAACTCATCATCCTAACGTAAAGGTATCCGAACAAGACGTTCACTTGCAGCTACGATGCCCCAGTCATTTCTTGATCTTGCCTGAGAGTGCTGACTTTCAGAGACAGATTACATGTGTGCTTGGCCTGTAACCTCCTAAAACTTAAGAACACACTTCCCTGAAGTGCAACTCAAGGGAGGAGGTGATCGGGGGAGGATGCTGCCCCCTGTGCAGCCACATTGTCCTCAGAGATTTTAAGACAAGAATAAACCCGGCTAAAAGCCAGTCTGCTTTCTACTATCAACACAGGCTGGCAATTCTAAGCCACGTCGGTGATAACTACGCCTACTGTCGTGGCTGGACTGCTTCTGAACCACCCCTCCCTACTTTGCTACGTTCCTGTTCCCCAGCAAAATCATCCCTTTCTTTCCTGACACTTAACTCACTTATTCTTCTGCAGTGCCTCTAGCCTAAGAGCAGCACACAGACTTTTGAAACTGGATGAAGCCCCGTGAACGCCAGATGTGTCTCACTGTGCAGAAAGCAAACCGCAAGTGAGACTGCTGGATCAGCAGCCTAGGGTGACGTCCTGACTCCAAGGATGACCGTTTGTCATTTGTCCTCAAGGTGGAGGTTGCAATAGATAACCAACAAGGACCTACGGTATAGCACAGGGAACTCTGCTCGACACTCTGTAATAACGTACAGGGAAAAGAACTTGAAAAAGAATAGATACATGTATACGTATTGATATAACCCAATCACTTTGCTGGACTCCTGAAACTAACACAGCATTGTTAATCAACTACACTCTGAAATAAAAGAAAACATTTTTAAATGAATGAATAAATAAAAAATAACTTAAAAAAGGAAAGCATAGGCTAACAAAGTTAAAAGTGTTTGCTCTTTTTAAAAATTTAGATGTATAATTCAAGGTCAAATGTCATAAGGAAAGGACTCTCCCATTCCTGGGGTCCCTGGCAATATTTAACACATCATGCAGTCTGACCCCAAAGCACTGTGTCAGGAAAACTGCAAACAACACTGGCAGGAAGGCAAACTCCAGTCCACTAATGCACCCACCTGTAGCCCCTGGTAGGTATTCACGAAAACTAAACAAGAATGTTAAAAACATGATGGTTTTCGCAATGCAAGTAATTAACTTAATAATCTGCTCCAATCCCATTGCCATCTGAATGATCACACTCTATGTTTTACTGAAAATTACAGCCTGAAAATGGACGGCCTGGTAAGCAAGCAAAACCGTGTGACCATTTGAACAATCATTCAAGGCAGCAAAGCATAGAGGAAAGAGGACCGGCCTTGGACCTGAATGTGATATAGGCCAGGCACAGGAATAGCTAAGGTTCTGAAAGTGGACCTCACCAGACATATCCTAAATAGGACAGAGTGGTCGGGTCTGTAGTAAGGTCTATGCAAAGCCAGCTGCCAAGACTGAGATGATCGCATCAAATTCAGATTGTTTCCAGCAGTGCTTATCAAGCTTTTCTGTACAGATAGAATCTCCAGGAGATCTTGTTAAAATTCAGATTCTGATTCGGTAGATCTTAGGCGGGGCCTGAGATCCTACATTTCTAACAAGCTCCCAGGAAGGACCACACTCTGAGTGATGACGGTCTGCATCTCCGTAGCATCACCAGCAGCTGAAAAGAAGCTGCACTGTAATATGTGTGAATATTCGTGACTCTGCTGTCCACCTCGAACCGTCTCGTTTTTCATCTTAGAATAATCAAATTTTTTCAGGTAAATTTACATATCCGATGGTACCAGAACTAAGTGTGGTAGCCAGAGGCTTTCCCTTATAGCTTTTGGTTAAAGCCAGGCTAGCTCTCCACATCGTGAGGGGCATCCTTTGGGCTCTTGTGGAGTAATTTCTGTAGGAACTGACCTCAGAACAATAACTGCAGAAATGGGAGCATTCTGAGATCACTATCTAAAGCAGAATTTGCTTATGACTATAGAGTCCTTCCTACAAGAAATTCAAAGTGGCCTGCAATCAAGCTCACCAACCTTCCTCATATATCTATGAAGGCATTTTTATGTTGCCACCGGAGAAACTATAGCTAGACAATGCTAACAGTCTTGGTCATTAAATCATTAAATGTTCCCATGAGTTTTCATTGGTGAGAGCAGGCCAAGAAGGTAATGGGTAAAAAAGTGAGAGTCATGGGGAAAGATGAACAGAGGTCAAATGAGCATTGCACTGGACCCAAGTCAACCTGAATTACAACCCGAGTCAACAGCTTTACCCTCGCTCATCTGTGACAGTGGACAGAGCATTTCGACTATGGAGGCTTCAGTTTTCTCCATGTGTAATATAAGCATAAGATTAACTCTTTCTTTACTTTTCAATGCTGTAACTTGGAATGACCGCCTATGAACAATCACACTATTCTGACCTTACATCCAGGTCGGACCCCTAAAAGCCACTGGAATCTAATTTGGAACAGTGGCATAAAAAAGGACTTATTAAATCATATTGAACGGAAGACGGCTCTGATATGATTTGCTGCCCCCATCTCTCACCAAAGAAAGAAGGAAATCAGAGGTAACAGAGCAATAGCCATACATCCTATTACCTGTTTACAGAAATAAATGCCTTTGTTGCTATCTTTGCTGTGTTATGATTTCACAGCCTAGTCCCTCAAATGCTGAGTGTGTGTGTCTGTGTGTGTGTGCACACTCATGCATGTACACTCATGGGAATGTAAAATAAGAGTTTAGAAGGATTTAAAGAGACCATCCTTTTCCCCAGGAAAACCTTTTCCCTGTTTGCCTTTTCTCCAGAGTAAACAGGCTTAGGAAAAGTGAAAGATATTCTGCGGAATTTCAAGTATTTATTTACACACAAAAAGTCTCTGGAATGCCGTCTACTAGAATAGAAGATCTTAACACAGAAGGGTCCCGCTGGGAATTCCACTGCTCGCTGCTTCCTTGGAGGCCATCAAGTCAACTAAAATCAACTTCTAAAGGCTTCCCAAGAGCAGCCCCACTCCTGGGCACACATCCGGCGAAACTCTAACTTGAAAAGATACATGCACCCCAAAGTTCACAGCAGCACTATTTACATTAGCCAAGACGTGGAAGCAACCGAAATATCCATCAAGAGATGAATGGATAAAGAAGATGTGGTATGTATGTGTGTGTGTGTGTGTTATATATAATGGAATATTATTCAGCCATAAAACAGAATGAAATAATGCCATTTGCAGCAACATGGATAGACCTAGAGAGTATCATAATAACTGAAGTAAGTCAGACAGAGAAAGACAAATATCATATATGTGGAATCTAAAAAAATGATACAAATGAACTTATTTACAAAACAGAAATAGACTCACAGAGAAGATAAATTTATGGTTACCAAAGGGGAAAGGGGTGGGATAAATTAGGAGCTGGGGATTAACATATATACACTAGTCTATATAAAACAGAAAACCAACAAGGTCCTACTGTACAGCACAAAGAAGTATATTCAATATCTTATAATAACCTAAAATGTAAAAGGAGCTGAGAGAGAACAGATTTATATATATAAAACTGAATCACTTTGCTGTACACCTGAAACTAATACAACACTGTACATCAAATAGATTTTAATAAAAAGTTTTTAAAAAGAAGACTTCCCAAGAAAGTATCCTTGGAAAAACCACCTCCTTGGTATTTTACCTTAATGTACAAGTAAGTCTCACTATCATTTTGAAAATTAAATACATGTACATTCTTTAGGAAGGACTCTCAGGTCTTTACGTTTTATTCCAACTAGGAATAAAAACGAGAAGTGTGTAGATGGTACTGTATAATGTAATAGCTCTAAGCATTAATGCAAAAACCAAGGACATTTCTTTTGAGGAAAATGCCTTTACCTCTACTAGATATTTGTTCAGTCACCCGATGCTCTTCTGACTTTTTCCATAAAATTTAACACATATTGAGAAAATAGTAGTTATCCCAGTTTAAATGTTATCGTGTTAGAAATCATGTTTATCAAAATCCCTGAAATGTTACAGACTAAATAAAACTCAATGCCAGTTCATAGGAAATTCATGACAAGTGAAAATGTTTTTGAGGTTGGGCCTTGATTTTGTTTGGCCTCAGCAAAAATAAAACATCAATGTATCAGGTTCTAAGACTGTGTCTTAATGTACTTTCAGGAAAATAGAATAATTTGACTAGTTTCAGTGAGTTATAAGAAAAGGTCAAAAAACACTTTTATAGCACGTCATGTGAAGTGTTGCTATTTCTGTATCACTCCTGAAAATCACTGAAACAAAGTGAAAAATAGATTCAGTACAAAATATGTACATATACACACATTCATACAATACACAATTGAAGAGTTACAAAATATTTTTTCAAGATCCCACCACCTTCTAAACTCTACATCCTATTTGTCTAAGAAAATCATGACTTGAATGAAGACAAAGGTTTAAAGGAAATCACTGTGAATGGCCAGAGAGGAGAGATGGGCTGAGTTAGGTTGTTTCCTGCATCAGCAGCCTCAATTCCCAGTCCATCTTCCCACAACATACCATCCAAATGTTAAAGAGCTGGATAAGATATCAGAAGGGTCTAACAAGAGCTGGAGGAATATTTTCCTATTTCTGCTTAATTGATGGAAAATAAACTCCTTTTTGGGTGGCAGCATCTATCCCAAAGGTGAGTCAACTCAAGACCTCTAAATTGAGATTAATGAAGATCAAACTCATTAACCTGAAGGCTCTGAGTGGCTGGCACTTTGTTAGTGATTTGATTTTTGTTTTGTGAGAATCTTAAATCAGGAAATTGAGTGATGTTCATGTTGGTGGGAGGCCCAAGAGATAATGCTGAACATTCGTTTGCAGAAATTTATCTGCATTCACTGACTGTCACTATCGATTTGACTTTGCTGCTTCATCTTTCTAATCCCTGCAGCATCTTGCCTTGGGCAGAGCTGTAGGGCTTGAATAGAAAAAGAAAATAAAAACTGGAATACATTCTCTGGTTAGAACCAAAAAAGAAGACAGGAGATGGCAAGAGAAAGAAGACTTGACCCGAGTCCCTGGCAGGGTGGAAAGGCCCATCCAACTGGAGGCTAGGTTGAAAATCTCAGCCTGTGTGATTTACAAATTTCAACGTGGATCTGCAACAAAGAATTCTCCTGAAGCTAGAATGCACATTCTACAAGGAAGGGATGTGAGAATTCCACCCGCTATTCACAGATGGTGGTGGAAACATAATCTTCCAGGGCCTCCTTAGAACTTCATGGGGTTCTTTTTTTTTTTTCTCTCTCTCTCTTAAAACTGTAACTCTAACCATGTTGGGGTTTTTTTGGTGTTTTTTTGTTTCTTAAAAAAAGGACTTAACTGGACTTCCCTAGTGGCACAGTGGTTAAGAATCTGCCTGCCAATGCAGGGGACACGGGTTCAAGCCCTGGTCCGGGAAGATCTCACATGCCGCGGAGCAACTGAGCCCGTGCGCCACAACTACTGAGCCTGCGCTCTAGAGCCCGCGAGCCGCAACTACTGAGCCCATGTGCCACAACTACTGAAGCCTGCGCGTCTAGAGCTCGTCTCTCCACGACGAGAAGCCACCGCAATGAGAAGCCCGCGCACTGCAACGAAGAGTAGCCCCCACTCGCCACAACTAGAGAAAGCCCGTGCGCAGCAACGAAGACCCAATGCAGCCGAAAATAAAAATAAATTAATTAAAAAAACAATTATAATTCTTTTCCAAACAGTTCACGGTCACATGACCTTATTTATCCTCACAGCATTTCATTGTAATTCTTCTCTCCCCACGTACTCAGTATAAATTAAAAAAAAAATAAAAATAAAAAACACTGAAAAT
>NW_006794797.1:477405-492726 GCF_000442215.2 Lipotes vexillifer | reverse complement strand
AATGGCTTTTACTTCACCAACATTGATATTCTTTTATCTCAATGATCTTTTACATAAAGAGTATTTTTAAAGCACAGGAGAAATCTTTTCATGGAATTCATTGTGGGCTGGAATGAATATTTTTTGGTAAATATTTTACATAGAGTAAACTATATAATTATAAGAATTTTGTAGTCACCTTGAAAATTACCCTTCCCTCCAGGACAACACAGGAGGGAGGAGTTCAAGGAGAAAGTGTGTGTTAGACAGAGAAAGAGAGAACTAGTTTCTAGACTAACTACACCAGCACTCCTGAGAGCCTGCTTAAGGCCAAGTACAAGAAGCTTATGGATCACCCTCCTTTGGCTCCAGTTCCTTGTATTTTTCTGTTTATGATTCTCTGTACTCATGTCATTATTATTATCAGAGACTGTGCCCACCTCCACCTTCTAATAATGACTAAAACATCTTAATATTTAAACCTTAGCTGATCTTTGATGCCTGACTTTATATAGAACAGAATTAGGCACCATGGAAGTAAAAGTTCACACTTAAATAGTAGCTAATTCATGCTCCTTAGTGGGAAGTTTAATACATTTAGGCTAATTAGAATAAATTATTCTGTAAGCACATTTTTGACTGAGAGTTAAGGTTATCTACAATCTCCCAGCACGTTACTCAGAATAAATACCTTGTGAACAACGAATATTCCTTTGTCAGGTTATAAATAGACATATTTATTTGTTTGCTGCTAATCTTTAATATATTTTTATCTAACAAGGGAATTAATTTTTCCACTTGTATGTTCTTAAGGAATTAAAATACTTTGAAGACTCGGTTCTAAGTCCATAGCTGTGACTTCATGAGCAATTAGGTGTATATTAATGCAGAGTGAAAGGTTCAGAGCTGGCCAAGAAGACCCTTGTTGAAAGCACACCTCTTATTAAAGTTCAACGCGTGTATACTCTGCCCCTTGTAGAAGGGAATAAATTAAGTTCAGGTCCTTCTATTACTTGTGACCTGGGAAAACTTACCAGAAGCTGGCCGAGGTTTCACAATCATTTATTAAACAAACATTTATTGAGTGCCTGCACTATGTCAGACCCTGTCCTGGACACCAAGGAAATAAAAGTATATTTTATATACTTGTTTACAGAGATACTTATAGAGAGAGATATACAGGAAAATATGTTAATAGTAATCATCATAGGGCTTCCCTGGTGGCGCAGGGGTTGAGAGTCCGCCTGCCGATGCAGGGGACGTGGGTTCGTGCCCCGGTCCGGGAATATCCCACATGCCGCGGAGCGGCTGGGCCCGTGAGCCATGACCGCTGGGCCTGCGCGTCCGGAGCCTGTGCTCCGCAGCGGGGGAGAGGCCACAGCAGTGAGAGGCCCGTGTACCGATTAAAAAAAAAAAAAAAAAAAAAGGCTCAAGATGAAAATGTGTGCTCAGATTTAAAAAGCAAGGAGAACTATAGCATACGATTGGCCTTAGAATGGAGGCAGATTTGTGTGAGGTTGTACGCGTCTCTAGTTGCACATGGGTATTCGAAGTTTCATATGCAGTCCTTGAAAAAATACAAAGAACCACAAAGATGCTGGGATTAAGTGCCAAAAGTAGGGCCTAAAATACTATAACAACATGAGGGATCATGAATAGAAGAAGGCCAAGGGATACAAAGCACTGGTGCTTGACGGGAAGAAAAATCCAGGTCCACTCTCAATGTCATTGGTCAGACTGGACGGTTGTGGCTAATGGGCACCAAACACTTTCTGAATGTGAAAGGTAGTCTGTTCAGCTGGGACCTGATAATAGAGAAACATCACTGAAAGTTGAAAAGTGCCCCCCTAGGCCACAGAGGGCCAGCAATAAATGTACAGAAAATAAAAGCAAGGAGCTTAAAGCTTCAAGATATTTTGCCGACTTACTTAATAATAAATATTCTGCTATTTTATTGCATTCGCAGCACTTCCCATGCTCCTGGGTTCTTGGTCTTTTAGGCATAAAGGGTAAATAACTTGCCCATGGTCAGACAGCCAGTGAGAGGAATGGGGCAGGACGTACACACAGCTGGCTCAGAAGCTGAAAGAGGAGGGCCTGCAGGGGGCAGTCAATTTCCAGAAGAAAGTCCTGGCAAAAGTTCCCAAGTTTCTTACCTAGTTAAATGATTAGTTGTGGCAGTTACTGCCTCAGAAACGTTCTCACTTTCCTCAAATAAACAGACGCATAAGAAAACTTTTCAGTGGTGGAAATGAATGGAGATCTCCTGAGAGATGTGTACCTTGTAGTGTTTCCCGAGGGGCAGATGCTCTCAGACTGAAATATACTGATAAAGTCAATGGATGAGTTGTCCTCAGAAAGCTAAGGCGCCTTCTCTTTCCACTTCGGCATCAGGAAGACCCCTCTCTGCACCGCTCCCCAAGCCCGCTGGATGTGAGCACTGCTCCTGTCTTTACGACCACAAGACCTTGGCACCGCTGAGTGGCAGGCTGTGGATGACCCCACCTTCCAGAGTTATGGGTCTGAAATCATAACTTAGTTACGGATTGGGTCTTCAGAAACGAAATGTACACCTCTGCTTGAAATGAACATTGCAAGGGCATACAATTCCTCCACGTGGCACTGACATTGGGCTCCTGATTGCTTACTTATGTCCAACAATTGCCATCATGCTCTATGACAGTGATTTTTTTTTTTCTAGGATAGAAAGCAGTTCCGTATGTTTAACGTGTAAGCCAGCCCTGACCCCTCCCTCTTCTCCGCTTCCGAAGTTCATAATCATCAAGTCCTACCTAGCCTTCCTGTAACTCGCATATTTATCTCCACTCCCACTTCCGGTGGCACCGCCACCTAGCGCTCGCCTGAGGTACTGCAGCAGCCTCCTGAATGGCTTCCCTCACTCGGATCTGGTCCACGCCACCCTCTTCTCACACAAAAGCCACAGGGATGTTTCTTAGTCACTGCTCAGTGTCTAAGCCCTCCGCGGCCTTCAGAATAAAGCAGGAATTCCCTAACCTAAAACACAAGGTCTTCAGCATGACCTCTAATTCTATCTTTAGTTTCAACCCTCACTACTCCTTCCCTCTCAATCCAAGCAACCGTTCTACCAAATTACATTTGGTAACGACTGACATGCAGGCTCCTGGAAGTCTGGGCCTTTTAATGTGCCATTTCTTTTCCTATAATCTCATTCCCCTCCCCTTTCCCCTACCTTTTATCCTGACAAATGGCCCTCGCTCTTCGGATCACAGTTCCAGAGAGCCCTCCCCCAGCAGCAATTCTGAGCAAGACACTCTTGTCCTACCTGTTTGTGTGTCTGTGTCTCTACTAGACAGGGCCCAGGAGGCCAGGGACCGTGTCCTTGTTCTCACTGTATCACTCAGTAAATATTTGTCAAAGGGTAGATGAACAAGATAGTCTTGTAATGAGGTTTTTGCTCTTTAAAACAAATAATATTGGTAGAGTCATAATGCTTTCCAGACAATATTTCGACATCTGTGTTTCTTTTAAAATGTCACATTAACTATCACAAGTTTGCTATCTGCATAATCACTAAATATACATTTTTAGGCTCTGGGTTAAATGAGTGACACAGGTTGAACATTCTACTGCTGTAGCTGAACCAAAGTCCGTTTTTTAACTAAAGAATTTTTAAAATTTGCTTTATTGGGTATTTAGTTCCATTTTTCTTCTCCCTAAAACGCAGAAAGCGACAAAGGTTTGGGATCACCTTTTACACCCACAAAAATCTACTCAGCCCCTCCTCCCCTCCATAAACTCCCAACAAGGTAGACACACAGGAAGTAAAGGAAACCCACTGACGGACAAAAGTCAATGATGCTGGAAGAAGCTACGAAAGGGTAAGTGTGAGGAATGCAGGACACCAGATACAAGTAAACGATTCCCAGCCTGCTCTGGTTATCACTGAGAAGAAAGCAGAGGAGGATCTGCGGGTATCATAAAAACACAAATTACCTAGAAGCCACAGTGAATTGGTAAGTGTCTCTAGGACAATCACTTTGGGGAGGGGGCTAGATACCTCAAATCATTTCCAGCTTTAATGAAACATTCTTTGCTTGGCCATCATTCTGGTCCTCAATTAACTGAAGCTAAAGAATGTCAAAAACAAGACTAGCTGATGCAACCGGATGAAATGCACTAGGCTGATTTTTAGGCATCAGTGTCACGTCGGAAAACTAAGAGCATGACGGGATTTAATTCATGCATTTTAAAATAACTTGGGGGGTCAGCTTTGCCAGCTTCTCTGGAGCAGGGACTAATCCCAAAGGCATCATAAATAAAGTCAGCCTGATGATGCTTCATCAGGCAGCTGAAGGCAACAGTACAGACACCTGGTCTTGGCTGCTGCCATTTTACCTGCTGAGATACTCCAGCGAGTCCTCCGCTTACTAGACAAGACAGAGGACCTCACAGGCTTCCAGAAAATGCAAACTCTCTCCTGTGCCAACAGCATACGCATCTTCCCACAAGTGGTGAGAAGCTATAGCCCTTTACTTCACTTTTTGAGTTGGGGGTCTTCCCTTTACATCACCACCTGGGCCTAGGAAGGTATATTAGTTTCCTAAGATGGCTATAAGAAAGTATCACAAACTTGGTGGCTTAAAACAACAGAAATTTGTTGTCTAACAGTTCTGGAGGCCTGAAGTCTGAAGTCAAAATGTTGTAGGGCCATGCTCCCTTCATGGCCTCTAAGGACAATCCCTCCCTGCCTCTTCCAGCTTTTGGTAGCCCCAGGCACTCCTTGGCTTGTAGATGACCCACTCCAATCTCTGCGTCTTTTCTTCACATGGCGTTCTTCTTGGGTGTCTGTGTATTGATATCGTCTTCTCTCTTTTTATAAGGATACCAGTCATATTGGATTAAGGGCCCACCCTACTCCAGTATGCTTCCATCTTAACTAACTCCCCTGCAAGGACTCTATTTCCAAAGAAAGTCACATTCCATGATACTGGGAGTAAAGACGTCAACATATCTTTTTTTTTGGTGGGGGGAGGGAGCAGTGTACATAATTCAACGCATAAAAGAAGGATAAAAGAAATCATCCTAGTTTGCTTTTGCGTTATGCATAGCTTGTGTGGTAGTATTTTCTGTGTAACCTCTTACTTAGAGGAAAAATAACTTGTTCTTACCTCCATCTTTGGACCAGAAAGTTGTAACTTAGTTAGAATTGCATGGAGAAATCAATTCCCGAGTTTCCACTGTGTTCCATGCCTCCACATTCTTCACCAGCTACAAATGATTCTCTAATTTCCACCACTTTCTCAAACTACATACACTTAATTTTCACTAATCAACGTCAAGCAGCCCATCACCAAACCATCAACTTCTTGAATCTCAACCCCAGAACTCCTGGCCCTAGTGAATTCCTAACAACTGTTATTAACATGAGAATTTATTTTCTTTTGGTCATTTGGGCCCTACTCTCAAATTATGTGTTCACACTGACAAGTCTCAGATGCCTACATGTTTCATCACCACAAACTTTCAAAGTTCCTTCATGGGTGGTTATAGGAAGCAGGATTAGAGAGTCAGTTCTATGAAAAGCAATTGTACCATGACTTGGTTATCTGGAGAAGAAACACCTAGAGACAGAGAAAGCAGGATGTCTTAAAACAGTGATCCATCACTTGGTCTTGCGACTTGAAGACCGAGTCTATCAAGTTTCAGGTATCCACCGGAGATGCTCCCTTATAGGTGGATAGGTGACATAGTAATCCACTCAAACATCTGATTTAACCATTTTAAAAGCCTAAAGTCATCTATGACAATGATACCAGCATTGACCACGGGGAATCTTAAGCTTTGTGGTGACAGGAAAATGCCAAAGATCACAGATCCAGAAAAGGAGATGCCTTTCAGCTTTAGATGGGAGTCTCCTAACACCACCTGGCAACAACTATGGAAAAGTCCTTGCCCCCATGGAGTTTGTATTCCAGACTGAAGAGACAGATAATCAGCAAATAAATAAGGACATTTATAGTGTGTCAGATGGTACAAGCCAACAGAGAGGTAAGGGAGGTTATGGGGTGTACCAGGAGGAGGGACGGGATGGGTGGTCAACAAAGGCCTTGCTGAAAAGGTCACACTTGAGCCAAAATATAAAGGAAATGAAGTTCTAAGCCAGTTGATTCCTACTCCTTCATAAAGGATCCTTTGATTTTATAATTCTCTCTTCATGGATTTCATGTTTTAAAACATCTCATTTCCCAAAACTATGAAGTCTTGGTTAATTGTCAAATTACATGCTCTTTGTGGAAAGCTCCTCAGGATGCAGACAAAAGTTGGGCTCTTGACTTGCATAGTGGAAAGCTAAATTCAACCAGCAGGACTTAGGCAACAGGACCCTCACTTCCCTGTTTATTCCAGCTCTAGATTTCTACAGGGATGGTGTTAATTTAATCTAAAGGAAAACCTCTTGCAAAACTTCATGGCTCCAGCTCAGTCAGACTTACAATGTCGTTGAGAGCACCCATACTAGATGTTATAACATAAAGAGCAGAGAGCATTGCATTGCTCGGTGACATATCCCAGTGTATCTTTGTTGAATTGAATTTCCTGAACTCATACCATTCGCCTGGACCATTCACTGATCGCTGGGATTGATTTTCCCATTTGAGATCTGTTTCTTCCACAATTACCATAGTTTCTATTTTTCTTTACCCTCCATGATGCCAGCACATCACTGGGCCATGATTATTCTTGCAGCTGAGTTACATGTGAGATGACTGAATGTGTCAGAATGATAAGAAATCAGTGATGTAAAAATGGGGAAGGTTGGAAGGTAGGGGCATATTTTTCTCTAAATGGAATTATTAGCTAGAACTCCCAAGAAATATAAAAATGCATGTTTGGAGAGATGGATATCCAGAGGGAGGGACACACTACTCACAGATAATAAAGTCATTTCCCTTTCATTCCCCTACTGATTTTAGCTGTTTTAGAAAGAAGGAAGTGGAGGCTCCAAAGATCCATGGTTATCTCTGGTCGTTTGATCTTAAGGGCTGCTGAAGACACATCCCGTTTGGTTGTCCAGTTCATTTCTCAGTTTGTAGCTGATGCCATCACCAGGGTGGGGTTTCTATTTTCCCACCATGTGCTTCCTACAAAGTTCTGCTGCTGATAGCTATTAGTTTGAATTATATTTTACAAAGCATGTACCCTCTTCTACTTAGCTATTTTCTACACTTTATCATACCCCAAACCTATCACTGATGGTGACAACCACAAATCCCTGTGGTTTGCTCTCAGGAAAAGATCTTTGTGAAGAAAGATAAGATCAGGCCTGAATTCTTTCGTAGAGATCATTTTTTTCTACTCTTTTTCTGCAAGAAAGAAATTTCACCCCCTCGGAAATGAAACAAAGCTATCTCACCCAAGATGGGTTATATATTCATCAACCACTTATGTTCAATATTTGTTGAGTCCTTGTTATATGCTAGGCAACTTCCTAGACCCTGAGGATACAGGAGTGAATAAAACAGAAACAATTCTTAATCTCATGGCACTTACATTCTAGTTTACATAATATGAGGTGCCATCTTAACCAAAATTTCCTACTTTCTATGGGTCATCAAGGGATGGTGCAGAGGCTGTCATTTTAATGTGCATATTTGGCTCTCCCTAGTTGGATTTTTGGCTTTAACTTCCATTAATTTGTCTTACATCTAAATTAATTTTTATGAGCTCCTCATTATATGTCACACTGATTTAAATACCAGCAATAATAATAATAGAAAACACTCAAAAGTCCAAACTCATGAGCTTGAAAGCTTCAGCCTTTCGCCTGAGATACAGTTCACACCATACCCTGTTGGCTGCATATAAACCTAACTAGAAAATAAAGAAGGGAACTTTTGCCTTGCAATGAAACCAGCCATAGTTTAATGTCCATTTTGAATGGTAAAGGTATTCTTCCCCAAACAGTTCACGAATTGTTCTTTTGGTTATTCCATTAGTTGCATACATGGTCATTACACAAACCATTAAACTTAATGAGGATGAAACTGGCTATAACTTTTAAGCCAGTTAAGCCTCCATTACCTATAGACAAAGGCAATCAACTCTGGGAATATGTTCCCACTACTCACAGGGAAGGATTACCCGAAGATCACAGGTTCCTTCCTCTCCAATACTGAAGCAATAGCTGCTCAATTAGACAGAGCACTGTTAGCATCAAGGGAGGCCCCATGGTGTCTCTTCAAACTGTGAATACTTCATCACTCAAGGTGAAAATGGTAGAAAAATGCAACTTATCACAAAGTTGCTGTAAGTGGACAATTACTGCCAAGTTGACATATGTAACTTTGCTTCCCCTGATGTCACTGGATAATATGACTCACCGCTGAAACACTGTTGACAGTAGAAAAAGGAAAAAAGAAAATCTGTGGAGCCAAGGATAATATTACAGAAACAAGGAATGACAATGAGGCCATTTCTGCACATGTCTGCATTTCAATTGGCGAACCACAATCTGGAGATGTATAATATCACCATGGCCACCGTCTAACCCAGGATTCTGTTCCCAGGTGTGAGCTTAGCACTTTGCCCATGGGCGTCTGCAAATAATTACTAGCTTAAAAAAAAAAAAAAAGGATTGCCACCCCACCTGGCCCCCTTCCCCAAGCAGTACGTGAATATAGCAAATAAAGTGACTAAAATCAGCCTTTTAAGCAACTGCCCAGCATAAATCATTACTTGGCAAGAGGCTATAACATTTGTCTGTAATGGTTCTACACAGTATGACGTCCACTTCCAAGTAGATGTCTTGGTAAATATGGCATCAGAGACCATGCCTAAGGAAAAGCTGAGAGGAGATGAAATTCCGTTTCAGAATGAAATAATTAAGTTACTATGACCATCTGTGATCTCCTACACAAGCAAAGAGCTGGCTGAACACATCTGCCATGTTATAAACCTATCTATCGGCTTGCAGATGCTTTAGAGGCAATGAATGAAACCTTAATTTCTTGGTATCTTTCATAGCCCCTACCACTGTAGGCACTCATTTACTCATTCAGGAAATATTGTAGGTCATGTACTAGATACCAGGCACTATGCTAAGAGCTGTGATACAGAGGCTGTCGCATCTGATAGGGATATTGCCCTCACAGATCTTATACCGTAGCTGTGAAGGGGAGAAATTATCAAGTAATCATGCAATTACATAATTACACATAATCCTACTTCCGTGATCTCTGAAGTACTAATTCCGTGAAAGGAATTACTCCTTTCTCTGCCCTTCAATAGTACTTTCTCATGTATCTATTAAGCATTGACTAATGTCTGTCTTGTGTTATGAACTGGGTACGTATCTACGTCTTTTTAGATGGCAATCACTCAAGAAGAGGGCCACATCTTTGTGCTTCTCAGCACCTCGCTCCTCCCATACCTTCTCTCCCACTACCTACCCCTGCCTGGGGCTCCTACCACCCTGGCTTGCACAGAACTCCCCTTTCCCCCCACAAAAATGTAGAAATAAAGCTGGCCCACTCACTAGCTTTTCTGTGTGGGTCAAATTCATTTTATTTCTTATGCTTCCATTCATACATCGGGGCTAAGAATTTACCACTAGCCTCTTTGGGACATTGTAACTCGAAGAATGAAATGCAGATCCTCAATATAAAGGCAGCAGGAAGTAAGGGCCCCGGAGAGGCAAAGCCATCAGCCCAAAGGCTTAACCACTGGTATGGGAAAAGGAACAGTTTTACTGGACTCAAGGATCTAAAGTTGAATCAATGCTGGTTGTTATCCATACCCAGTCTTTGATAAACTGAGATAATAAAGGCAAAGCAGTGGGTTTTTCATAGGCTAAATTTATTCAACTTATGCTGAGACTATCTTTCCTAAAATGCCCCTTTTTGTGAAATAATGGTAATAATGGAGTTTTAAAAAATGTTTTACTTGTTAAAAACCTAAATAAAAGGCAATCTATATCAGTCTCTTCATTTTTTTTCTTTGGAGATTTTACCGTCCCATAAAGTCTAACTATCTGGGAAACACTGGCTTAGGGTGTCTGCTTTCATTGGCTGGAACGGCTCACAGCCAAAGTCAACCCAGATATTCAAGCTCATGTCGGGAGGCAGCTTATTGGCTGGTGTGTTTCATGAGGACAGCAAGATCTAAGGAGAAGGTAATTTTCTTAGCAGAAAGCCTTCTAAATTCAAAGATAGATGTTTTCAGCCTCTCCCTTGGTTGAATTTTTTTTTTCACATGGAGACGGTGAAACTAGTGTTTACAGCTGATGGTGTGATTATAAGTGAGATTAAAAGAGTAAAGGAAAAAGGGATGTAGAATAGGGAAACCAAGAGAAGGAAGACATGAAGGCAACAGAACATACAGAATGAAGAGTGATTAAAAGGTTGAGGTGGGGTAAAGTGAGAAAATAAAGATAAGAAGAAAAACAAGAAATTCACACACACACACACACACACACACACACACACACACAACTGCCATTGCCAGTTACAGGAGCCAGTGGTTCATGAGTTCTATGTTGCCACTGGTTTCTCTTTACTTTAGTTGCTGAAGGACAGAAAACCAAGCCTGCAATTTGACCAAAGCCTTCTTAGCATAAAAGGAAGCTCTTCAGCTCTGTCAATCACACAGGAGCCAAACTCAAGGCCAAGAACCCTAACATGAATTATATTCCTGACATACCAGTGTCTTCACCTTTGCTAACTATGTCTGTCTTCTTCCAGGACCGAGGAGATTAGTTAAGAAGGAGTAGTTATATACACTTCCAATTGTGACCCATTCTTGGGGACAAAAGAGGATTACATTTCTGGAACTCCCCTTCCTAAACTACTGGTGGGGAGGGGTTAGCAGTGGTGGTGAGCAAAGCAAAAGGAAAGAAAACCCAAACCATGTTTTCTCCTAAGCCTCACGTCACCTGCCAAGGGTGAAAGGAGTTATTAATACAGCAGCATAGATGCTTATCCATGTTCTTCCCAGGTTTTACATCCCCAGAAAACTTCCCTTCCGCTTAGAAACAAAAGCCTGCCCACGTTTTGATGCCCAGATCATCAAAGACTGTAGTATAGTCTTGTGGGTTCCCACTACCCTTTACCAAACAGTGTAGTGTAACTTTAAGAGTTGGAAACTCATCTCTGTTTTGGAATTCAGCACTTTCACACACACCAAGAAGATCTGAGGGACAGTGCATGTAGGGTGTCCAATGACCAAGGATAAGTTCCTGCCATGTGGGCCCATTAGCTGAAAAACGGGAACTTAGAACCATTTCCCTTCCTGTCTCACTGCCCTTAGAGCTTAACCACCTATTGGATAAATATGGCAGGTCCATTGGTCATTCCATTCCCCCTCCATCTGGCTTTTCTTTTAGGGGAGAAATAAATCTTTCTGTTCAGAGGATAAGCATTGCCTTGCGGTTTCCAGTCTAAGTTAAGCTACATTTGGAAGTGACCCTCAGGCCAAGAGCCACCGTGAACAAGGGATCTTGTTCACAAACGCTGTGATGTGGCTGGGTCGTATTGCATTCTTCCTCACCCTGCGGTGGCAGTGAAGTTCAATGCCCATGTAGTAAAGCTTTTACCCAGCAGGTGGGAGTAATTACACACAGCACATATTTCTAGGCAGCAACTTTCTTCCAAATTTATAATCCAAAAGAGCGTAGTAGTAAATCCCACAATTTTTTTGAACCCTGAATTTGCTAACCCACTCTCCAATTCACAAAACATATATGGTTAGTCATAACTCAAGAGTCTTGAGTTTATCTCAGAACTCAAGTATGGCTGAAGAAGAGAGTATTTGGCAAATATTTCCCATGGAACTGAGACTTTTTATTACCATTTCTGTTATATGTTCTGTTTTATCTTTCAGTTACTTTTCTAAAATGTCATTTACCTGAGGTACTTCTGTTCTTAGAAAAATTTTTTCACACTTAATTTTTAGTCTGAAAATACAATGATTTTTTCCCCATGACTTCTGTTGCGTTGTCGCTGTGCCCCTTAGCCAAATTTATATCTGTGCTTATGAAATACTAACTCAACTGAATCCCAGGTGAAACACTTACACACTCTCTCACAAAATGGAGATGACTGATCCATTCTCTTCTGGTCCAAATATTTCAGCAATCTTCAGGTATAAATTAGGTTGCCCACATGATGACAGATGATATATTTTCTGAGATCCGATATTCCTTTCACATCAATTTAGAGACACATGCCTATAGTTTATAACGGCAAGTCTTGAAATTAGTAGCTTAAGGAATATGCTTTGCACTGTGCTTCACTATGCAAAGTAAGGGTACAAGAGTATGCATATATATTTTACTTTAACCAGTTCATCTTGTGGAGTGCAATGAACAGAATTATTTTTATCTTTACTGGTATGACTTTTGAACCAGTCCTGTCAGAGAGAGTGATTAAATGAGCACCAAATATGTTCCCTCTCCCTGAGCACAGAACCAAACTACATTTCCCAGCCTCCTTAAACCCAGGTGGGGGGTCATGTGACTAATTCTGACCAATGGGATGAGAGCAGAAGGCCAGGGTCACTTCCAAACCAAGGCAATTAAGAATGTGTGTGTGTATGCGTGTGTTCATGTGCACATGTGCTGTTTTGGACACTCTCATTCTGCCTACAATACTGACCGTATATTGCCAGAGTGACATTGAAGCCAAGTGTCAAAGATGGAGGAGCCATCGTCCTCTGTTACAGCACAGGAGAAAAAGATGCCCAAGTCACCTCTTGGAGAAGCAACCCAACTAAGAACAACTGTGCTGGAATCTAAGTCAGTAAGATGTAAGTTTTTACTGTATTAAAACACTAAGAGTTGTTTTCTTCTTTTAAACAGCAGTTGTCACGCCCCAACTAAGTCATAAAAATAATAGTGTTCTTTTTTTCCAAGTTTGCATGTACTAGTACACCAACAAAATGCCTATACATAAAATGCGTTACGTGGCATACTATTTTTGATATAAATAATACACTGTTTTTCATTTGAGGATGATCTAATATTACATATCTCCCATACTTAATTTTATAATTTCAGGTTCATGAGTCACTCTTTTATTATATACATGAGGCGATATATAAGCAATATTGCCAGCTTGTACTACAACCTTTTCTCTATCCTTAATGGATGCAGTGAGTCTCTGCCTAAGACTTTCTGATGTCTTTTGTTTTCTTATTCAGAATTTGCAACTATAATTTATCTAATGATTTGCCAATTTTAAGTCATATCAGCTATTTGATTAGACACATAATAATTGTTTTAACCCTTTCTGAGGAAACGGTGCTTGATGAGGAAATGAGGGGTAGAATAGAGGAGAACTCAGAACTCCAGAGATTCTGGTCCAGGGGACCATGAGATGAAGTATATTTACATTTACTCTCTCTTCAGTCTTACTTTATGCTAAGAAACTAAAGACCTGGAATGCTAACTTCCCTCCTCTGATGATGCTTAAAGACATCAATATGGCTCAATAAAAGGAAACGAAGTGTGGATTTAATTATCTTTGGCTATATTTTAGGGCTTATCATTCGCAGCCACAACTTTCTCTATCTGTAAAGTGGGCATCATGTAACATATCAATTTTCAAGGTGAGTAAAGAACAACCTTAAGACACAAGGCATTAATATACTAAAATATAGGTATTCAAGTCCATAGAGTTTTTGTTTTTTTTTTAAAGGCTTTTCTACAGGACTTTAGAAATCACCACTCAGAGAACTAAGAGAAGAATCCATCTAACTGGATTAGTGTTTGTGAATGGAAATGCCCTATAAAAGCCACAAAATGTCTGGCATGTTTTAATCTAGTTTTAATATATTTTAATAATATGGACATAAGAAATTTAATTACAACCAAAAGCTGGCAACTGAAAGAGGCATCTACAAGTATTTTTGCATTAGCACCAACCCAGACTTAGGGCCTTGTTGCCTCCAAATATTTGAGTGTGTGTATATACACATCTAAAGACATCCTGAACAGGATGCTATCCTATTTCACTTAATGGTTAAGAGCGTGGGCTCTGGAGTCAGGCTGAGTTCAAATCCCAGCCTCACAGTTGCCACTGGTATGAACTTGAGCATTTTTCCTAACACCACTGACTCAGTTTCCTCATCTGAAGATTGAGGATAAAAATAATGATTTGTCTCATGAGTGGTTGTGAGAGTGAATGTGAATTATCTCTGGGGAAGCCTTAGCACACTTCCTGGTCATACAGCAAGTGCTCAGCAAACATTAGCGATCTTTATTACCCTTCATCTGCATATTTGAATTGGTCGTATTCTTAGTCCCTTAGAGTGAATCCAGCCTGCCCATGGGAGCCGAGGCCTGAATAACACATTCTGTGGGTATCTGTGCTTTGTCTTGAGAATTCTTCCAGCCCACCCTTCCTTATCCCACTCTCTCTCCACACTTGGCTTCCACAAGATGACTCCTAGGAGAAGAAACACACACTCTTCCTCTGCCAGACTCATATACTTCTCTCTTTTTTTTTTTTTTTAAAGTTTTTACTTTTTACTTTTAATTAATTTATTTTATAGAAATATAGTTGATTTACAATATTAGTTTCAGATGTACAGTATTATATTCATTTTAGGCGTACGACATAGTGATTCAGTATTTTTCTAGATTATACTCTATTCAAAGCTATTATAAAATATTGGCTATATTCCCTGTGCTGTACATTACACCCTTATATCTTATTTCTTTTATACATAGTAGTCTGTACCTTTTAATCCTCCACCCCTATCTTGCCCCCTCCCTCCTTCCTTCCCCCCACTGGTAACTAATTTGTTCTCTATATCTTTAAGTCTGTTTCTATTTTGTTATATTCATTTGTTTTTTAGATTTTATACATAGTAGTCTGTACCTTTTAATCCTCCACCCCTATCTTGCCCCCTCCCTCCTTCCTTCCCCCCACTGGTAACTAATTTGTTCTCTATATCTTTAAGTCTGTTTCTATTTTGTTATATTCATTTGTTTCAATTTTTAGATTCCACATATAAATGATAACATACAGTATTTGTCTTTCTCTCCCTGACTTATTTCACTAAGCATAATACCCTCCATAATACCCTCCATAATACCATCCATATTGTTGCAAATGACAAAATTTCACTCTTTTTTTATGGCTGCATAGTACTCCTTTGTGTATATTCACCACATCTTCTTTATCCATTCATCTGTTGGTGGACACTTAGGTTGCTTCCATATCTTGGCTATTATAAATAATGCTGCTATGGGAGTTCCCTGGTAGTCTAGTGGTAAGGATTCTGCGCTTTCACTGCAGAGACCTGGGTTCAATCCCTGGTTGGGGAACTGAGATCCCACAAGCTGTGCGGTAGGGCCAAAAAAAA
>NW_006794797.1:460486-477326 GCF_000442215.2 Lipotes vexillifer | reverse complement strand
GCCTGCGCGTCCGGAGCCTGTGCTCCGCAACGGGAGAGGCCACAGCAGTGAGAGGCCCGCGTACAAAAAAAAAAAAAAAAAAAAACTGCAGCTGTGAACATTGGGGTGCATATATCTTTTCAAATTAGTGTTCTCATTTTCTTTGGATGTATACCCAGGAGTGGAATTGCTGGATCATATGGTAGTTCTAGTTTTAGTCACTGAAATTTTTAAAGCCATGAATGTAATTTAGCAGGAACACTATCACAGGCAATCATTTTTTGTTTTGTTGCTAAAGCTGTTGGATACATGTTAGAGTGATTTTTTTTTGTCTGAGTGTATGACAGGAAAATAATGTTTAAATCAATATGTAAATCACAGTATCTCCACTAGCATTATTAATCTAGAAGGAAGTATTACATAGACAATAGTAAAAGGAAGGACATTTAGTCTATATTTTCAAATGGGACTTGATCATTTTAAAGTTGTTCACTGGCAAAATTTTCCACCAAGTTAGTATAGATTATATGTTACTTCATAAAAGATAGCAATAATGAAGTTTGGGTGTTTTGTTTTGTTTTTCAGTATTTGCTTTCAGAGAAAAGTCCTAAAACTTGCAGGGATTTCTGATGCCAGAAAATTTTGATATATAAGAGTATATTTAGCAATCAGGGTGACTTAGATCATGGTAATTGGCGTATGTATAATTATAACTTGCATTCCAGTTATTTAAACTGAGATATCCTTGATCAGGTTGAACATACTGTAAGTAGAAGATCTCTTCTTCCAAGAAATAAGATGGAGACAGTCTTTGGAGGATGGCCTCACTGAACTGGTAAGTTAACTTTCTCTGGAGTTTGATGACTTCCCCAGTTCTTCCATAATTCCTCAGTGCTCTGGCCATTTTCTGGTAAGTCATGGTCTTCTGGTTGCCTTTTCTTTTCCCCCAAAGTTAGGCAAGTTTTTCTTTGTTTTTTGATACAAACCGAAAGATGTCTTTGGTTTGATCTATCCGCTGAATACAAGATGCCATCTCGGGATTACACAGGGCTTCGTGAAGGTATTCAAACAGTCGGAGCTTCTTTCTGCCTTTTCCTCCCTTTTTGCTGGAGAAGAGGAGGTTGCACCAGCTGGTTTTCAGGGATGTTCTGCGGAGACTGATGAACATTTCCTTCAAAATAGAGGTCCGCGGCGCTGTTCTATATAAACATATTACTGTTCTCCAACTGTAGACCAGTTCCTCTGTGGGCAGCACACCATAGCTGCTGGAATTTCCTCTGACATGTGAACAGTGGTTGATGAAAGCCAGGTAAGTTTTGTAATTTGAGGAGTACTGAAGATCACCAGTTGGATGTTGCCTCAGTACTTCAAAAGCATCTTCAAATGCCTGACCCAGCTTGTCATGTTCAGCACAAGCCATGTTTCATTAACAAATTGACAATTCTGTCCATCAGAGGCCAATCTAACATTTCCAGACTCATATACTTCTTTATCTGCCCCACGATACATCTTTGGGCATTTAATAATTCAGTGGAGAAAATGGATTCTTCTATTGTGCTCCTTTTTTCAGAATATTTAAGGTGTTAGCCAAAATGACTGCTCTCCTGTTACTGCATTCCATTCCAACACGTCATGAAAGAGCTGATCTCCAAAAATATATATTACTGAATCATAACTGCAATACAGGCTGATTCACTCCATTATGATCATTAGCACTATTATATTAACATTACTCAGATTAATTTCCCTCCTAACCATTGTAATAATGTAAGCTTTTTTTTGGCAAAGGACATCATGTAATGTATTCAGTTACCCTAACTATCACACATATTCTATATTTTTCATCAACCAAGTGTTTATTTTAAAAATACTTGGAATAATTTTAGAGGAAATCATTCTATTCCCAATTGCCACATACAGGCTGAATTTTTTTTAACCGATCGACGTAGTTCAGAAGTTAAAGTTTATAGTTCTGCACAATGCTGGCTAAGCTACTCGTTTTGCTGCTACTGATGAAAATGCTGATAAGCGAAGATCAATGCTGCTGTGAACTGCTTATGCAACTCAAAGGCTGGTCCCAAGGAAGGCTTCTGTGTATTGGCCATTGTTCTTCTCTCAGTAGGTGTGAATGATGGCAGATGAAGTGACAAGAGCTCCCTCTGGACCACGGGTAAGCACCACTGACCCCTGCCAATCTCCTCTGCAGGAGGAGTGAGTGTCTATCTAGGGTGGTATGTCTCGGATGGATGGATTTCACAGTCAGGATGGATGTGACAGAGCAGCTTTTTTCTAGGCTCAAACCTCAGTACTTTAATTGTGCTCTCTTCCTACCCACACCCTTAGCTCCCAACCATTCCAGCAGGGATGGCATCTCAGGTTTCCTCTTTCCTGAGTCCATGATGTTAGGAATAACTGGAGTCTTTCTATGTAGATACCTAGGGAGGGGGTTTCTCCCTAGGGGGTTTCTCTCCTACTGGCTTATCTTCTCTGAAGATCCACTCAGTGCAGTAAGTGTATGTGGTGGGGAAAGGGGAGGGGGGAGCAGGTGTTCTATCGTTTATTGGCCCATTTTATTCTGTTTCACTTAGGGACACACGTTTCATTCTGCTGGTCAGCTTGTGAAAATCAGTTTCAAGTGAGGCCTGCTTGGTGATCTGTTTTGAGGTAAAGCATATGTATCATCTGAACTGAACAAACAAGAGGAGAAAAATACAACTGTATTTTGCTGGAGAAGAATTCCCATTGACGGGCTGACAGTTTCTTTACCAATTTTTTTTTTGGTCCCACTCGCTCATTTTTGGCAGGAAACATATGACATCCCCACGATGAATAAATACAGAGTCTAAGTGTATCCTGGGGATGCATCAGAAAGCCATTATCATCCCGAGGTCTGAAGGGGTAACCCACTGAAACTGGGGGGCATGCAACAGGAGCTGTGGCCTTCAGAAGAGGAATTAGTTACTGCCAACCATGACCAGGTAAGGAGCATTCATGGGGAAATGAATGCCTAGGATTCTCTCCTTCCACCCTACAACCTCCTGCCGGTGCCTCCCGTTAGGGAAACCCAACTTGAAGACAGAGGGCAAGGGAGTCTGTTGATGCCAGCATCCCAGGACACAGAGTTTGGGGGAGCCAGGCGGACAGTGTATGAGAAAGAGAAAATGGGGATCAGTCATCATGTAGACAGATCTTCAAGAAACAAGCCAAGGGCTACCCTGGTGGTCCAGTGGTAAAGAATCCTCCTTCCAATGCAGGGGACGCGGGTTCCATCCCTGGTCGGGGAACTAAGATCCCACATGCCGCGGGGCAACTAAGCCCGTGCGCCACAACTACTAAGCTCGTGCACCTCAACGAGAGAGCCGTGCGCTGCAAGCTACAGAGCCCACGCGCCCTGGAGCCTGTGCCAGGGCTCCAGGCACAGGCTCCAACAACTAGAGAAGGAAAACCCCGCACACCACAACTACAGAGAAGCCCGCATGCCGCAATGAAAGGTCTCGCATGCCTCAACGAAGATGCTGCATGACGCAGCTAAGCCCTGACACAGCCAAATAAATAAGTAAATAAATGAGAAAAATTTGAAAAAGATAAAAAAGAAAGAAAAGAAACAAGCCACACACACTCCCCTGTCCAAACTATAATTAACTTTCAAAGCACAGTTCAAGCATAGCCTCTTGGGAGCTTTTCCTGGTAACTCCAGTTTTTTACTGATTTCCCTCTTATTTGAATTTATAGCGCTTAAAGCTTGTCTTGGTATTTCTCTTTATACACGTAAGGAAAGGGAGTTCGAACTTGACATTTGAAATACTTCGTTTTGCAGTATATTGAGGCTTGGTTAGAGGCCATATTGATGAACAGTTATTTTATATTTAACAGTGTTGCTCCTTTAAAACATTAGTAACTCCATATCTTAGCACTTGCAACAAAACTTCTGAACTTCCCAGCCCAGTGGGTGCTTCAATGTTCATCAGCTTTATTCTTTGAACACTAATTTATTAATGGCCTCCTATAGTTGGTTCCAACCCTGAACGTGAAGAAGTGAGGATATAGCCCTTGATCTCAGGAGCTTCTATTCTTTCTTTCCATTCATGAATTTACTCATTTGTCCAACAACATTTTAGTGTGTACCTATTATGTGCCAAAAACTGTGCTAGGCACTGCTGTTCCAATGGTGACAGGAAGACAGACCTGGCGTCATGGAACTTGCAACCTAATGAGGGAGAAGGTATCCAACAACAATTTTAAAAGCATCACAGGAGCAAGTGTAAAACTGCAACTATGATGACTGCAAGGAAAACAAGGCTATGGAGAGCCATGAGGACAAATAACAGAGGGAACTGACTTAGGGAAGTGAGAGAAGGCTTCCCTGAGGACAGGGCCATTAATGTGAATCCAGACGAATAGGAGATAACTAGATGACTGCTAGGGGGGCACTTTATAACCACAGGGAACAGCAAAGCCTGTCTCCAAAGAGAGGATGGCAAGGAAGGGGACCTAAGGAGGACACCAGTGGGTTAGGTGGATACAGTAGGAGACTGGGAACAGAGGCAAGGGCCAGGAACTGCCTGCCGGGGAAGTTCTGGTAAGGATCCCAATCTTCATATCAAGAGTAGTAAAGTTTGGGATTAACAGATACACACTACTACATATAAAGTAGATAAACAACAAGGACTTACTGTAGAGCACAGGGAACTATATTCAATATCTTGTAATAACCTATAATGGAAAAGCCTGAAAAATATATACGTTATAGCATTATGTTATATATATATATATCACTTTGCTGAACACCTGAAACTAACACAACTTTGTAAATCAACTACGTTTTTCAAAAATAGAGGAAAAAAACATAGCTCATGCATATATAACTTTATAACACAGTTATAAACTCTTCACTCAACAAAATTTTTTTTCTGTGCAGCAGTCTAGTGATGAAATGAAAAACCTGAATTCTTTCCAATAAAAACATGTGCACCTGAATATTATAAAAAAAAGTAGTAGTGAAAAGCCATTGGGGGGTTTGGCCAGTGGACCAGGACATAGTGGGAGAGAGAAGAAGTGGATGAATTTGAACGACATGGAGGAGTAAGATCAATAAGGCCTTGGTGAATCATTGGATATAAGGAAGTAAGAAATATACAGTGAGAAAGTATCTATCTAAAGTGGGTGAGAAGCTAGTCATTGAGATGGGAAATGCTAGGATAGGACCAGATATGACAGGAGGGGGGGAACACAGTGACATACAATGCACTATGCCATAGTACTACAAGGGCTATAACAGCTTATATAAGAAGATGTGGTAGAAGCCAAGAGGGATGAGAATCGTGGTCAATACAGTGTGTTTACAGCGAAGGATACTGCCGAGCGGTATGACCACTGTCTTATTTAATAAGTCGCTAAAGCTAGAATACCTATAGATATAAAAGACTTAATGTGATTTCTAAAAACAGTCCATTTAATTCAAGATCATATAGTAGGTATAAGCTAGGAAAATATGGGAGTGTGTTCCCCTCCCTTTGCACTTGGAAAAATGGAGATTTACAGCAGTTAATAACATGGCCAATGTCATATACTCTTGAGTCAGCAGAAAAGTAAAGGGAGAAAAAAATAATCAAGTTTCAAAGAGCTGGAAGGAAATTTAGAGATCATTTGACCTAGCCCCTTCGTGGGCCAAGAGTACAAATTTTTGTCAAGGTTTGATAGGTAGCAACAGAGGTGTAACTAGAACCCAGTTGTCCTGACTCTCAGTCCTGCATTGCTTTTTTCACTCCAGCACATAAACTGAGTTTCAAGCTAACGCTTCATTGCTCAAGGATTTGGCCTCTCCCAGTATCGAAAGAATCCTATTTGAAAGTGGTGGATAGCAAAAAAGCATCATGGAGCAATTGAGGCCCAGCTATGCTAGGTGAAAACGTAGGCGGATGTGAACTTTGGCAAGTCCATGAGGACCACATATGAGAACAATTACAACAACTCCCTGTGATCTCAATTTCTTCACCTATAAAATGCAATCGTTGTGAATAATTATGTTCTTCGTCTATGAAATTATGGTTCTATGTATGATTCTTCCAACATCTTAATACCCCGCTGGACTTGGGAAAATAACTCTACCTTTCATTGTTTGCAGTACGTTTCCCGGTGAAAGGGAATATGTGCTGGTTTTTATCATTGAACATATTTTCATGTTTAAACTCCAGAGAAAGTGAGAGGAAAGCATAAAACAGGAAGCATCTGTATTTTTAACTGGCAGAGCAAGTGGAATTTGATGTGACTTCAATATTTTTCACTGCCTTGTATTCACAGATGGCTAGAATTCAAAAGTGCTTTACATAAGAAAATGGGTGGAAACTGGTAAGAAGACCTTGCAAAGAGAGGAAGGAAGGAAGGAGGGAAGGAAGAGAGAGAGAGGGAGAGAAAGAGGGAGGGAGAGAGGGAGGGAGGGAGGCAGGGAGGACAGAAGTCAACATGGGAGTGGGGAAGGAGGAAAGCAGGAAGATTATGAATACCCCCAGGTATTACTAATCTACCACTGGAGGGAGAAATGGGAGGGCAAGGAAGGGAGAAGGAGGGGGAGGGGACATCGAAGTGGAGGAAGAGGAGGGAAGGAGAGAGAGAAGGATGGCAAAATTGCGCTGACTTTCCTCGGTACGGTCTAGAGATAGGGCTTTGGTTCCGAGCTAGCTGACCCACTTGGAAGTCTCGATTCTTCCACTGTTTGTTTTTTACGCACACTTCCATTCTCCTCATCCAAAAGATGAAGCAGCCAACAGAGAATGAGAGAAGTGTTTCAGGTGAACAAAGCTTCACCAAAGAACATGCTTGCTGTTTGCACAAAAGCACATGTTTAGTAGGACTTGGTCCCAACACCTGGATTGAAGCACATCATGTATATCATGCTGCCTTGGAAGGAAGCTCTGCAGCCAGGGTGGTTGTTTGATCCCTAGAACTAAACGGTTACTATGTTCTCCCATCCTACTCTTCAGACCACCCATGATCTTCTGGTTCTGGTGTTCTCTTAGATATTTTTTCATATCCGCTGAAGAATACTACTATCACTTTCTTCCTTAGTGTAACCATGGATTCTGAAGTTTTCCAACCTTAAGGCTCTCTGAGAAGTCAGAAATGTATGTAAATTCAGATCCAAGGAAGATTCTTTTAGAGATTTTCACTGGGTTTCTTGACTTCTAAATCAAGCGGTATGCAATATTTTGCTATTGATGAGAGAATGTCAGGGAGTTGCTGCTTGGCTACAAATACCTAAAAAATACTTTCTTTGCACACCTAAAATTACGAGTAGTAACGGCAGCTGGTAGACCATGGAGGCAAGAATTTGTATTTCTCTCACTCTCTTCCTCAACAGTACAACCTGGTATCTACTTCTTTTCTTTCTCTCCTTCTTTTCTAGATTTTGTCATCCTTTTCTTTATCAAAGAGTCAGTCTACAGCAGATGGCAAAGGGAAGGCTATAGTCAATAGTGAGGGGAGAGGGAAAACATAAAGGATATAGTCACCCTCGGGTTGTTTCTTCTTCCTCTGCTTCCAGATCTGGCTTGTCTTGGCAATGTCCCCCAACCCCACCCACTTCGTGCCCCCTTCCTTCTAAACCGCATACATCACTTCTGCCTAGACCTCTGACCCACTTGGAAGAAATCCCCTAAATGCCCAGCCTCACTTGAGTTTTACTTTAAAGCTTCATGTACTCAGTGTTGGAATTTCTCTGTACTTTCTCCCTTTTACCACAGAATCTAAGAAAAGACAAAACAGAAAGTACCAGAGACTGCTTCATACTTCACTGGTTTCCCACTGTTGCTTACAGATTTATTCACTTATTCTGAAGGGTAGAAAGTTCTTTCCCGGTGGACAATGAAGGGAAAAACTAGTTCAAAAGCCATCGGTTGAAGACACTGATGAAAGAACTTAAAGATGATACAAACAGATGGAGAGATATACCATGTTTTTGGACTGGAAGAATCAACATTGTGAAAAGGACTCTATTACTCAAAGCAATCTACAGATTCAATGCAATCCCTATCAAACTACCAGTGGCATTTTTCACAGAACTAGAACAAAAAATTTCACAATTTGTATGGAAACACAAAACACCCTGAATAGCCAAAGCAATCTTGAGAAAAAAAAACGGAGCTGGAGGAATCAGGCTCCCTGACTTCAGACTATACTACAAAGCTACAGTAATCAAGACAGTATGGTACTGGCACAGAAACAGAAATATAGATCAATGGAACAGGATAGAAAGCCCAGAGATAAACCCATGCACATATGGTCACCTTATCTTTGATAAAGGAGGCAAGAATATACAGTGGAGAAAAGACAGCCTCTTCAATAAGTGATGCTGGGAAAACTGGACAGCTACATGTAAAAGAGTGAAATTGGAACACTCCCTAACACCATACACAAAAATAAACTCAAAATGGATTAAAGACCTAAATGTAAGGCCAGGGACCATCAAACTCTTAGAGGAAAACATAGGCAGAACACTCTATGACATAAATCACAGCAAGATCCTTTTTGACCCACCTCCTAGAGAAATGGAAATAAAAACAAAAATAAACAAATGGGACCTAATGAAACTTCAAAGCTTTTGCACAGCAAAGGAAACCATAAACAAGACCAAAAGACAACCCTCAGAATGGGAGAAAATATTTGCAAATGAAGCAACTGACAAAGGATTAATCTCCAAAACATACAAGCAACTCATACAGCTCAATATCAAAAAAACAAACAACCCAATCCAAAAATGGGCAGAAGACCTAAATAGACATTTCTCCAAAGAAGATATAGAGATTGCCAACAGACACATGAAAGAATGCTCAACATCATTAATCATTAGAGAAATGCAAATCAAAACTACAATGAGGTATCACCTCACACCAGTCAGAATGGCCATCATCAAAAAATCTAGAAACAATAAATGCTGGAGAGGGTGTGGAGAAAGGGGAACCCTCTTGCACTGTTGGTGGGAATGTAAATTGATACAGCCACTATGGAGAACAGTATGGAGGTTCCTTAAAAAACTACAAATAGAACTACCATACGACCCAGCAATCCCACTACTGGGCATATACCCTGAGAAAACCATAATTCACAAAGAGTCATGTACCACAATGTTCACTGCAGCACTATTTACAGTAGCCAGGACATGGAAGCAACCTAAGTGTCCATCAACAGATGAGTGGATAAAGAAGATGTAGCCATATATACAATGGAATATTACTCAGCCATAAAAAGGAACGAAACTGAGTTATTTGTAGTGAGGTGGATGGACCTAGAGTCTGTCATACAGAGTGAAGTAAGTCAGAAAAAGAAAAACAAATACTGTATGCTAACACATATATATGGAATCTAAAAAAAAGAAAAAAGAAAATAAATGGTCAGAAGAACCTAGTGGCAAGACAGGAATAAAGATGCAGACGTAGAGAATGGACTTGAGGAGATGGGGAGGGGGAAGGGAAAGCTGGGACAAAGTGAGAGAGTGGCATGGACATATATACACTACCAAATGTGAAACAGATAGCTAGTGGGAAGCAGCTGCATAGCACAGGGTGATCAGCTCGGTGCTTTGTGACCATCTAGAAGGGTGGGATAGGGAGGGTGGGAGAGAGACGCAAGAGGGAGAAGGTATGGGGATATATGTATAGTTGATTCACTTTGTTATAAAGTAGAAACTAACACACCATTGTAAAGCAATTATACTCCAATAAAGATGTTAAAAAAATAAAATAAAAAATTGAGGCGGGGGGGGGGGAAAGCAATCTGTTGAGGCATTTGATTAGAAAGCATGCTGGTCCTCCTTGGAACTAAGAACGGACAAAAAGCACTTCTGCCACACCATAGATTCTACTGAACTTTTAGATTATGGGAAACCCCTGGCTCTCACATTTAGCCACACAGGGGATGGAGAATCCCCTCTCTCCTAGGAAGTACCTGAAACCAAAATACATATACCTTTTCCCAAAGAATTATTGAATATGATTATTCTCTACCTTTGGGCAAATTAGAATGTGTTCTTTTACCTCTTCAAATTGTACACCAATTTTTCTGTGCAAGTGTATAGCAGGTGAATTTATTTAGATGGTGTGGTCATAGCTTTTTACCTGCTTAAAAGATTTTTTGATCTGAAAGTAGGTAAGTGGGAATTCCCTAGCAGTCTAGTGGTTAGGACTTGGTGCTTTAATTGCGGTGGCCCGGGTTCAATCACTGGTTGGGGAACTGAGATCCCACAAGCTGCATGGCGAGGCAGGAAAAAAAAAAAAGAGGAATAAAAGTGGATAAGCAAACTTGCCTCACAGATTAATTAGTGCAAAGGGTGTTTTTTTTTTTTTTGTGGGCTGACCTGTGGACTTAACTGGGTTGAAATTCATTCTTTGGGACAATTGCTTCTGGATTCCAAAAAACTCACTTAAAATCTGCTTTGAAACATAGTATTTTCTCATAACTTGGAGATGAACTATATTACCGGAAATAGTTCTGCATAACTTGATGTGTGGATTACAGGCAGCAAAGCAGCTTACTATTTAAAGGAAACTTATGGGAAATTATCTCATATTCATTGATCACCCCCTACATTATCTGAGTTATGAGTATGAATTAGACATCCTTAAAATAGAGTACCTACACATGACTACAACTAGGGTTTCGTGTCTTTTTCAAACATGCTTCTTTTATCCATTCATTTATTTTTAAAATTAAAAGTTAAACTTGGGATATGTGATAAAGCCATCAGGGTTTCTTCAGATACCAGGGCCACCTGTGTCCCCTACAGCTTGTAAGTCTCCATCACCGACACCCGAAGTGAAGATCTACGTCCATATAAAAAAAACATGACTTTGAAAACGTAAGATTTCCTTTCTACTTAGTAAGCAGTGTTTCTCTCTGATGGAATGTCTGAACACTACATGAACAATTAAGATTGTTAGGGTGCAAAAGGTTATCTGAATGTAGCTGTGGAGTTCTCTGGATACAAAATAAATAGCGGACTTACAAATAATTAGAGTCTTATTTTTAAATTTAGCTTCATGGGGCCTAGCTCACTGATAAGGCATGACTTGCAGAATTGTGTACTGATAGCCCTTTTACCTGGGAAGTTATTTTACTTCATGTTGTTTCATTTGTATCTATGGGTTTTATTTTAGTCCAAATGACAGCCTGATTCTTAGCTTCTCTGTTGAGGCCTTTTTGCTTTCTCTAAGGTATGTTCCAGGATTTCCATCCAGGGAGCCTCCAGACATGTCAAGAAATAATATACCCCAATCTCTAATTCTTAGAAATCTCTCTGGGCTATGAATATGCCATTTTTCTCCTTGATACCTGGATCCTGGGCAGCTCCTATTAGGTACAATTTTTTTTCCTTCACCAGCTGTCTTGCCTCTTATCTATAAGGTACTCCATTTCATATAAGGTACTTCATTTTCCTATCTATAAGGTACTTAGCTATTACATCTCTTCCTAAGAAATCCCCAATCTACTTTTTTCTTTTTTTCTGGCCGCCATTCCAGTTTATAGCTGAAAAGATGACAAAGATAACACCTCATATCCCATCTTTGTGGATGCAAATGTTGACAGTAGGTTGACAAACACTGGAATCTTAAAAGTACACTAAAAAGTTATAACTTGGCTTTCACACATCAGGAAACAGGATAGAGAATGCTTTGCAATAAATATGGGAATGGAACACTTCTTTATTCACACTTTTCTCTATTACCTGCATAGGGGAGAAAACTGAACATCTAGTCCCCTAAGAGCCTCAAAGGCAGTGAGATACTAAGGTACCTACAGGACACGGTTCTTTTTCATTCTGCCACACTCTCAGTGGGAGATGTCTGCAAATTAAAATGTGTCTTCTCCACTGAATGTGGCATTTATTATTCTAGAAGGCTTTCAACCCCTTTGTTCTTTTCTTTCATGTACATAAAACGAACAAAATGCAGTCTGTAATGCTGTGTAACCTCAGTTGCTTTGCATTATTTTCATTTATTTGATTGTCTTTTGAGGCTTATATTTGACATATAAGGATGCCTTCTTATAAGCAAATGGATATGGTAATAAAGCATTTTAATACATTCAATCAGTACATTTATAAGAATGATTCTTTTAAAAAAAATTCCAGATCTTGCTGGTACTGCCAAGAAAACCAGCTTTAGCAGATGGAAGAATTTTAAAGCTGAATTCTGTATCGATCAGTCCTTTTACTTAGTATTCCCCTTCCATTTTATGTTTCCAAAGAGCTTACAACCATTCATCAGGTTTTTTTTATGTCAAACCTGGTAGACAAAAGATATGGCCCAACTCCATTTTCCAAATTGGGACCCTGAGATCTGGGGAAGGAAAGTTTCATCTATTGCAACCAATGTCAGGAAACCATTTTACTTTTTTATTGGACTTGAGATAATTCTATGAAGTTGCTGCCACCTTATCCTATTCTTTTGCCTTTTTCTCTAAAATCAAAACAATCAACAACTATGTACTGAGTGTCTCCTGTGCTATCCTCTCTGGGGATGAAAAAGCATGCTCTTGCCTCAATGACTTATTAAACTATTTTTAAAGAAAACACATAAATCCATAACAAAATATATAACCTCCAAGGGAATTTATATTAAATGGCCTGTTCAGTGTTATGGACATTGATAACAGAAGGACACTGCTTCAGACCTAAGTGATTAGGGAGGTTGCACATGGAAGCTGATTCAGCTCCTGAGGGAGGGGAAGGCTTTCCCAGCCAGGAGGCACCCAGGAGCCAAGGCCTAGACACCACAGTGTGCGTGCTTTATCGAGAAGACAAGGAAGAGACCAACTAAGATAGAAAAGAAATTTCACATAGAGAGAACTTATTACAATAAGCCTGCACTTATGATAACTTTGGAAATCAGGTATAAAATAGGTGGTCAAGTTTTGAGAAATGTCCAGTCCAGGGTTCTTAAAAGCTCAGCCTTATTGACATCTTTGTAATCCTTTGTATGGGTTTATACACGCTTTTGCAAGAGTAAATGAAGACAGAGTAACTAAGATTCTCTCCTTGAGAAGCAGGGATGTTTTTATTATTCCCACTTTGAGGATGAGAAACCTGAGGCTCGTGAAGCTAACTTGCCTCCACCTACACAACTAGTAAACTCAAGGATCAGGTTTCAAGCCCCCAAATATTGATCTTCTCAAAGTCTTTCCTCTTAATAACTTTGCTAAGACACACAGCCCCTGGGTGATAGCTTCCCAATTGGAGAATAACAGAGGTGGACAGAGTGAAACTGGGAGTCTTGACAGGCCTCCTCCTCTCCAACTTAATACCTGTGAAGACCTGGGCAAATTACATCATAAATCCACATCTCAGTTACCTTATCAGTGATTGCAAACCGAAAATAATAACACCTTATGCCGTGTTGTGAAGATTCAACGCAATGGTATCTACATAGTACCCTGCGGATAAAAACTAACATGCCCCAAATGTTAGTTTCTCCTTTCTTCCCCATGTCACCTGCCTCTAATATTTAAATGTGTAATCTAATATTTAAATGTGTAATCTACGAAACTACGTTCAGCAGTGGTCACGTGGCTTGGCCTTACTCCCCAAATCATTCAGCAGTGCCTGAAAGTCTTTCCCTTGAAGGGCTTCACAGGGGGGAGAGTCTGATACACTGGAGATAAGTTCTACCTCTGCTGCGTCTTCAATGTGTTATGATTATGGCACCGTGGTTAGTACTCAGACCCTGGGGCTTAACTGTGTCTGGTTCAAATCCTGGCTCTACTCTCCCAGCTGGGTCTGCCAGGGTTAATTATTTAATCTGGCTTGGCCTCAGTTTCCTCACCTCTAAAATGGGAATATTAATAGTGTCACAGGCTTAATGAGTTAATATGCCTAAAACACTAGGCACAGGTATTCAAGAAATTTTAGCACCTGCGGTTTTAAAAAAATTATTATCATCATGATGACTCACAGTAACCATATTAGTAACTTTGTTTTCATATTATAAACACTTTCACATGTACTAGTATATTTGAACATTATGTTTATCCAGAGAGAACGGTAAGCTACTGGTTATTGTTCCTATTTCGTAATAGTTTTTTCGGTGGTTGGCTAAGGCAGTAAATTATACATTATTATTTTTTAATTTTTCAAACAACACAGGAAAATTCAAACAAAAAGGTAAAAATAATGCTGAATTCCACCACCTAACAGGAAACCACAGCCAGCAGTTTGGTGAACACCCCTCCGGGCACCTATTTCTTCACACACATGTGTAATAGATGTGCCATGTCACAAATGGGACCATACTCAGCATTCACTTCACAAGCATTAACTGAACACCAAGCTTAGATGTGGGGATGGTGGAGTAGGAGGGAAGTGGACGCTTTGAAAGACATTTGGAGTTAAAACGTTTCATGATGGACTAGATATGGAAGATGAGAAAGATTAGGGGACAGAGATAATTTGTGGGTTCTGCCTATAAAAAAGGACTGGTTGTTGGGGCATTTATTTAGGATGGAGCACACCTATTCTGTGATACTTTTTTTTACTTATTAATATGCTATGATTAATTGTCCATGCCAATCAATATACCTGTACATTATCACTTTTAATGACCACATAGTGTTTCATGATGTTTATAGTTTTTATATATAATTCAGTTAGCCTTTTTTTTTTAAGACTTTTTTGATGTGGACCATTTTTTTTTAAGTCTTTATTGAATTTGCTACAATATTGCTTGTTTTATGTTTTGGTTTTCTGGCCACAAGGCATGTGGGATCTTAGTTCTGCGACCAGGGATCGAACCCTCACCCTGCATTGGAAGGTGAATGAAGTCTTAACCATTGGAATGCCAGGGATGTCCCTCAGTTAGCTATTCTTATATTGACAAACACTTAGATTGTTTTCAACTTTTTTCATAATTTTCAGTAAGGTTGCATTGAATATCTTTATAAAGTACATTTGGTTTTACACTTATTCAATTATCTTCTCAGGAAAAATTCTAGGAAGGGGAAATTTCACGGCCAAAGGGTAGCAGAACAAACATTTTGATACACACTGTCAAGCAGTCCTCCATAAAAGCTGCACCAGTGGAAGCTCACATCAACAAAACAGGAGAGTGCCTATCATTTATCAGTCTGTCTTTGCCAATTCTGGGTACCAATGCTCTTTAAAAATTTTTTCTTTTAATAAGTCCATTTAAAAATAGAACAGGTGGGCTTCCCTGGTGGCGCAGTGGTTGGGAGTCCGCCTGCCGATGCGGGGGATGCGGGTTCGTGCCCCGGTCCGGGAAGATCCCACGTGCCGCGGAGCGGCTGGGCCCGTGAGCCATGGCCGCTGAGCCTGCACGTCTGGAGCCTGTGCTCCGCGACGGGAGGGGCCACAGCAGTGAGAGGCCCGCGTACCGCCCAGATATGGGAAAGAAAGCCAAACATAAGACTCAAATTAAGAAGAAAACGTTGAATCCTGAATTTAATGAGGTAAGGCTGCCCCATTTTTTGCCATGCTCTGGGATAGTTCCTATATGTGAAGGAGGAACAAATTCCCTGCTAGACGGCAGTGAAGCACAAAAAAAAAAAAAAAAAAAAAAAAAAAAAAAAAAAAAAAATAGAACAGGTGATGAAAATTCAGAGAGGTTAAATAACTCACATGATCTCACACAGCTAGAGTAGGGAAGCTGGAGAGGACATTGTTTTCCCATTGGCCCAATGCTTGTTTTGCTAAATTTATGATTTTAAAGCATTATCTCTCAAAAAGACAAAAAGTAAAACAAAAGTCCAAACTCTTCACAGACAGCACATCTTTGGTCCTAGCCCTACTCCAGAGGGTTAAGAAGAAATTACCCAGGTGCTGGACTCCTTTAACAAACAGCCAAATGGGATGATGTTTAAGAGACAACTCTGAAAGTCCTCCCAAACAAAACTTTCTCTTCTTCCGGGTCTTGCCACTGAAAACTATCAAGAAACGGATACCTTGGGGCTAAAATACTATACATCTAAAATTCTCTTTTTAAAATACAAAACATTCCTCGTTATGATAATAAACACATCAAAACCAGTGGCAGTGTGGAGCGACTTAACAAACTGCCCACCTTGAGAGCCCCAAAGAAATGAAGCTGATAGCACAGGTTAGTGCTGATGTGGGAGGAGTCAGTCACAGACAGGTGAGCTGTAAGACTACATCTAAGGGAAACTCCACTTATCTCACAGTACAGTCCACAGCCTGCCAAGCACTCTACACGCTTCTACACAATTTAGTTACTTCCTCAAATGAGATTTAAATTCAGCACAACAGATATGGAATAAAGGTAGGTCACCAATGCCCCAACTCTACTTCTATCATGACACCCTCCTCCCCAGTGCAGACCCTTCCCCCTACACACACAGACATTTCTCACCCAAGACAGTAATGTACTCAGGGGCACTTCTGCAAGGATTGCAATGGGCATGTTCTAAAAGAGACAGCAGTGGCTGGAGTTGACTGGACTCCGGGACCCATGAGACCATAGGTTTCCTTTCTTTGGGGACCAACCAGAATGTCTGGCCCACCCACTATGCTCTGGCCAAAATGCTTGGCAGAGAATGGAAGGAGGAGTCCAGAGGTAAAATGTAGAGGGAGAGAAGGAAATTAACGTTTACTGCTTCTATATGTACCACACATCTCAAGAGGCACGTAATTCTCTTACTAAATCCTCATGATACTCTCTCAATCTCCTATTCCGTCCCCTTTCTTTGCCACGTGTTTTCATGCTGTTCTTTTCTCAGTCAGCTTTTTGAAGAAATTAAAAGTTATTCTACACAACTTAAAAGTTTCTTCCCACTAATTGGTGGAGGAAGCATCAGATGATACTGTTTTCAGAAAACAAAGGTATGGTGGGTAAGATTAACAAGA
>NW_006794797.1:452986-455486 GCF_000442215.2 Lipotes vexillifer | reverse complement strand
TTCCTCCTATGAAAAGCCACAGCAACTTAGACTCTAGACATGGCCCATCTGTTCGGTGGTCTGCCCAATCAGAGGCAAGAACAGATAATCACACGGCTCCCATTGTCCCAAAGCTGTCAGAGCCTTAACTCAGAAGCTGGTAGACCAGTAGACTCCAGGTTCTGAGCGCCAACTGAAAGTCTGCACTTCATGCATGACAGTAAGGACCTCTGTCTGGGGCCCTCATGATACGACAAAGGATGTAACGTGGCTTTAGTTTACTTCACGCTCATCACACTAAGACTCTTCTTAAGATATATGCAAAACTTTGGTTTAAGCCTAAGAGACATAAATACACGTTTAGAAACCTGATCCATATTCTAACACGTGCCTGATATAATTCTGTATTTGTACATCTGTGCTTGCCCTATTTCAAAAACATTTATTTCTTTCTCAGAGGCCAAATTCTCCTATTATCTCCTTGGTCTAATGAATAATTTATAAGTACAAGCAAAAACCCAGAGCTTTCTTTTGCTCTCCTTCTCTGATACTGTGAGAAGGAAAAAAAAATGAAAAGGGGATCTCAGGAACATTTAATCGTCTGGCCCCTTCCAATTCGCTAGGCAGATGTTCACCAGACCAGTAGCTGGCATTCCTCAGTCAGGAAAGAGAAATTCTCCCTACAAAACATGTGTTTAGAAGTCTGAAGGTTGTAGATTTTGCCTATTTGTGGTCTCTGAAGGTCAATGACACATGACACTCTGAAGGTCAATGACAATGACACATTTGGAAAAATATTGATTTTTCCAAAGCAAATGTGCTGATGGGCTCTTCGGGGAGATTACACAGCCCAGGAAGTCTGAGAATTAATAAATCTTATCAACCCTCATGCCCCAAGGATGGACAACTAACCCGATATCCCATGATTGCAAATAATAAAAAAGCAGGAAAATACATACACATTCAAGTTGCCTTCACCATCCCCAGGCAGTGGTCATTATGACTTCCACCATTCTAAGATGATCTGGTCAATCAGACCCACTGGATATCCATTCATCTATCAATTCAAAGAATGCCTGAGGTCAGGCAGAATGAGGCTCCTGGGGCTGTAGGTATAGGGAAGCCATAAGTCTCTTTACATGAAATTTTGTTTTCATGCAGTGCAAATAGACACCTAATAGCTGGTTTGATCCCCTGCCCAGGAAACTGATGGAAGAGGACAGCCACTTTCAGGGATGGCAACAGAGTCCAAAGATATCACACAGAGCTCAAGATTACTAGCAAACCTCCAGCCGTGGGAACTTCCCCTGAACAGATTTTTTTTTTTTTTTTTTTTTTTTTTTCAGCATTGGGAATACTACTCATGGAAACCAAGCAGCCATTCTTTGTTTTCAAACTGGAAAAGCAATGAGTTTCATTAGCTGAAGTTACATAAAGTGTTTTTTTTAATTGTTTCTTCTGCAGCACGCCTGGAGCTGGGCAAGATACTGGCACAGATCTCCACGGAGTAAATGAAATGGTTATGCTGACCTTTAGCGAGAAGAGTCAGCTGTCAATTTTTCAAATGTTATTCAGTGATTAGTGGAAAAGTCATGAACAGCTTGGATATATATTCACATACACATACATATATGCTAAACTCAAGCAACTATCTCGTATCTGACAAAAACACATCTGTAGACATAGGCTGGATAAATGGTTCCATCAAAATTGGGCATTAGTAAAGGTTTCACAGGCCCAAATTTCACTTCAGAAATAAAAGAAAGAAGAGAAACATGGCTTATGTCTCTTGAGCGCATTAGCAGTTCTTAACAAAAAATAGCAACTAACTTATAACATTTCTCTAGTTTATGCTAATAATGCCCAAGAATTAGAGGAAAATCTCTGTTGTGCCTGAGTTCCTCAGTTCTGTACAATGACTACTTTATCTTTCCTTGGTAGCTTGCTACTGCCCTGGTACCACATTCCTTGACCATGTCCTAAAATGGCCCACTGACCTTCTCGAGTCCCCGTTTTACTTATTACCAACCAATCCATCATTACATATTTCTGATCCCTGTGTGAAGTTTCTTAAGGACCCCATGAGAAGCAAAATACAGATTTCCTGTTTTGAAAGAGTTTAGGATATTAATGAGATGTGCTCAACAGTACCAACTACCAGAATAAAATAATTGATGGAGGGAGAGAACAAGGGAAGGAGGGAGGAAGGGGGAGAGAGAGAGAAAAAGATGGATGAGAGAGAGCGAGAGCGAGAGCGAGAGCGAGAGCGAGAGCGAGAGCGAGAGAGAGAGAGAGAGAGAGAGAGAGAGAGAGAGCACACACATGCCAGAGCATGAACTCAAGGGCTCAAAGGTGTGGATGAGAATAAGTTCTTATGGTTTCCAGGGGGTAAGGGGGGGGGAGGGATAACTTGGGAGATTGGGACTGACTTATACATACTACTATACGTAAAATAGACAACTAATTGTATAGCACAAGGAAGTCTACTCAGTACTCTGTAATGGCCTATATGGGGAAAGAG
>NW_006794797.1:426165-452976 GCF_000442215.2 Lipotes vexillifer | reverse complement strand
GGAAAGAGTTGATATACGTATATGTATAACTGATTCATTTTGCTGTACAGCAGAAACTAACACAACATTGTAAATCAACTATACTCCAATAAAGATTTTTTTAAAAAAGAATATAAGTTCTGAGTTCAGAGAGAGGATAAGTGGGGCTGAAATGCTCAGAAGAATGGAGGTGGAGGTGATGGGACTCCAGTGGTGAGGGTGACAGGAGAAATACCTGCCTGCCTGAAAGAGGATTTATACTACAGAGCAGGAGAAATAAAGTTGGACAGGGAGAAAGGATTCAGATGATTGTAGGTTTTTGGTACCGGTTGAGTTGCTGCTTGAAAGGAAACAAATGATGCACCACTGCCTGACAACATCACAGATATTAAATAGATGGCTCAGTATAGCTGAGAGAAATCCATCTACATAAAGGATTGCCCTACCCTTCACGGCTGTTGATACAAATCCCGGAATTGTGGTATTCAAGTAATTCCTTTCTTGAGCAAGGGAATATTTCCTGATAGAAACAGCCATAGGCCCTGGGTCCCTCAGACATTTACCAGCTGAATCAATGTGCCACGTGGGGGAAGACCTTCCTACTGCATTCATGGACATAAAACTTATAGCTACTGAATCCGAGAGTCCATGCATGATTCAGTGCATCCCAGCTACCTTATGGGATCACCTTTGGCTCTGCAAATGAGAAACCTCTCTTAGAAAATATGTAGTATCCCCCAAATAAGCCACATGATTCTTTTCACCAAGAGTTTATTATATACCATCCATGTGGCACAAGCAGGCATTCTCATACTGCTCTTTGCAAATCTTACCTTTTCAAGCTAAGTGAACACATTTGTATACTTCCAAAAACAGAGATACATATTAACATTCCTCATGTATTTCCATGCTCTGTAACAGTGGTATTTCTTTTTCACATTTACCACTTGTCAGAGGCCAAGGCTCTCAATCACATCTCATTTTGTTTCATAATAATTTATGATTTGTCAGGGAAAACATGGGTTCCTTTTCATCCGTGTTTCATGGCTGTGCTAGATGGTTCTCTCTCCCATTCCATTCCCTGTCATCCACCAGGTCAGTAAGCAGATTCTGTCCCGAGAAGTGGGAAGTGGGTGGGGAAGGATGGGGGTGAACAGGACTTTGCTCAGAGACCTTTACACTCGACCTTGAATGATGAATGCGATTTCACCAGGTGGAAATGGGCATAGGAGAGGGAACATTTTACCAAGACACAGAATTATGAGAGAGCGCTATGTTCCAGAAAACAGCTCTTTGGGTGTGCCTGGAGACTGAGGGAGTGGGAGATGCGGGACGATGTGGTCAGAATGGTTGCTTGAGATAAAAATATTGAGGACCCTTTTATGCCATGCTAAAGGCAAATATTTAGCTCCTTTCTTTTTCTCTTTTGAAAAAGTGCCTGGCTGAGATTTAAGAGAGGAAACAAGAAAAACAAAATTGGGTTCAACCATCTCCCATTAAAAACTGTTATGAGTCTCCAACGGGGCCTGGCCATGGACCATTCTTATGCTCTGAGGCCCCAGAATCACGGTTACCAATGCACTGCGGTTACCATTTCAGGTCCTGGAAAGGGCAAAAGCTGTGTGTTCTGATTGGCACCATGTCATTGTCATGAACTTGCATTTTGTAAGGAAAATGCTTTGCTTGTACTCCCCTGCCTTAGGGACCCTATGCTGAGCTTTAGATATTTGTCTTTCTTGGGTGTTGGGCTTAAATAAGGACTCCCATGAAGAGTGCAGACACATTCTGCCCTCAGTGCAATAATTATATATTCTGTTTACTCTGTTGGTACACTGGCCCTTAAGTTTAAGTCCACTATTTTTTTTTATCATTTTCTTTTCTTTTTAACATCTTTATTGCAGTATAATTGCTTTACAATGGTGTGTTAGTTTCTGCTTTATAACAAAGTGGATCAGTTATACATATACATATATCCCCATATATCTTCCATCTTGCATCTCCCTCCCTCCCACCCTCGCTATCCCACCCCTCTAGGTGGTCACAACGCACGGAACTGATCTCCCTGTGCTATGCAGCTGCTTCCCACTAGCTATCTATTGTACATTTGGTAGTGAATATATGTCCATGCCACTCTCTCACTTCATCCCAGCTTACCCTTACCCAGCATACCCCCTTACCCAGCATACCCCCTGCCCATGTCCTCAAGTCCATTCTCTATGTCTGCATCTTTATTCCTGTCCTGCCCCTAGGTTCTTCAGAACCATGTTTTTAGATACCATATATGTGTGTTAGCATATGGTATTTGTTTTTCTCTTTCTGACTTACTTCACTCTGTATGACAGACTCTAGGCCCATCTACCTCACTACAAATAAATCAATTTCATCTGAGTAATATTCCATTGTATATATGTGCCACATCTTCTTTATCCATTCATCTGTCGATGGACACTTAGGTTGCTTCCATGTCCTGGCCACTGTAAATAGTGCTGCAGTGAACATTGTGGTACACGACTCTTTTTGAATTATGGTTTTCTCAGGGTATATGCCCAGTAGTAGGATTGCTGGGTCATATAGTAGCTCTATTTTTAGTTTTTTAAGGAACTCCATAGTGGCTGTATCAATTTACATTCCCACCAACAGTGCAAGAGGGTTCCCCTTCCTCTACACCCTCTCGAGCATTCTTTGTTTGTAGATTTTTTGATGATACAATTCTGACTGGTGTGAGGTGATACCTCATTGCAGTTTTGATTTGCATTTCTCTGATGATTAGGGATGTTGAGCATCCTTTCATGTGTTTGTTGGCAATCTGTATATCTTCTTTGGAGAAATGTCTATTTAGGTCTTCTGCCCATTTTGAGATTAGGTTGTTTCCTTTTTTGATACTGAGCTGCATGAGCTGCTTGTATATTTTGGAGATTAATCCTTTGTCAGTTGCTTCATTTGCAAATATTTTCTCCCATTCTGAGGGTTGTCTTTTCATCTTGTTTATGGTTTCCTTTGCTGTGCAAAAGCTTTTAAGTTTCCTTGGGTCCCATTTGGTTATTTTTGTTTTTATTTCCATTTCTCTAGGAGGTGGGTCAAAAAGGATCTTGCTGTGATTTATGTCATAGAGTGTTCTCCCTATGTTTTCCTCTAAAAGTTTGATAGTGTCTGGCCTTACATTAGGTCTTTAATCCATTTTGAGTTTAGTTTTGTGTATGGTGTTAGGGAGTGTTCCAATTTCACTCTTTTACATGTAGCTGTCCAGTTATCCCAGCACCACTTACTGAAGAGGCTGTCTTCTCTCCACTGTATATTCTTGCCTCCTTTATCAAAGATAAGGTGACCATATGTGCGTGGGTTTATCTCTGGGCTTTCTATCCTGTTCCATTGATCTATATTTCTGTTTCTATGCCAGTACCATACTGTCTTGATTGCTGTAGCTTTGTAGTATAGTTTGAAGTCAGGGAGCCTGATTCCTCCAGCTCCATTTTTCCTTCTCAAGATCGCTTTGGCTATTCGGGGTCTTTTGTGTTTCCACACAAATTGTGAATTTTTTTGTTCTAGTTCTTTGAAAAATGCCACTGGTAGTTTGATAGGAATTGCACTGAATCTGTAGATTGCTTTGGGTAGTAGAGTCATTTTCACAATGTTGATTCTCCCAACCCACGAACATGGTATATCTCTCCATCTGTTTGTACCATCTTTAATTTCTTTCAGCAGTGTCTTATACTTTTCTGCATACAGGTCTTTTGTCTCCTGAGGTAGGTTTATTCCTAGGTATTTTATTCTTTTTGTTGCAATGGTAAATGGGAGTGTTTCCTTAATTTCCCTTTCAGATTTTTCATCATTAGTGTATAGGAATGCTAGAGATTTCTGTGCATTAATTTTGTATCCTGCTACTTTACCAAATTCATTGGTTAGCTCTAGTAGTTTTCTGGTGGCATCTTTAGGATTCTCTATGTATAGTGTCATGTCATCTGCAAACAGTGACAGTTTTACTTCCCCTTCTTCCAATTTGGATTCCTTTTATTTCTTTCTCTTCTCTGACTGCTGTGGCTCAAACTTCCAAAACCACATTGAATAATAGTGGTGAGAGTGGGGAACGTTGTCTTGTTCCTGATCTTAGTGGAAATGGTTTCAGTTTTTCACCATTGAGGATGATGTTGGCTGTGGGTTTGTCATATATGGCCTTTATTATGTTGAAGTAAGTTCCCTCTTTGCCTACTTTCTGGAGAGTTTTATCATAAATGGGTGTTGAATTTTGTCAAAAGCTTTTTCTGCATCTACTGAGATCATCATATGGTTTTATCCTTCAGTTTGTTAATACGATGCATCACATTGATCGATACGCATATACTGAAGAATCCTTGCATCCCTGGGATAAACACCATTTGACCATGGTGTATGATCCTTTTTTTTTTGAATTTTACTTTGTATATTTTTTATACAGCATGTTTTTATTAGTTATCTATTTTACACATATTACTGTATATATGTCAATCCCAATCTCCCAGTTCATCACACCACCGCCCACCCCCCGCCACCTCCCCCCCTTGGTGTGATATGTTTGTTCTCTTCATCTGTGTCTCTATTTCTGCCCTGCAAACCGGTTCATCTGTACCATGTTTCTAGGTTCCACATATATACGTTAATATACGATGCTTGTTTTTTTCTTTCTGACTTACTTCACTCTGTATGACAGTCTCCAGGTCCACCCACTTCTCTACAAATGACCCAATTTCGTTGCTTTTTATGGCTGAGTAATATTCCATTGTATATATGTATCACATCTTCTTTATCCATTCGTCTGTCAATGGGCATTTAGGTTGCCTCCATGACCTGGCTATTGTAAACAGTGCTGCAATGAACATTTCAGTGCATGTGTCTTTTTAAATTTTGGTTTTCTCTGGGTATATGCCCAGTAGTGGGATTGCTGTGTCATATGGTAATTCTATTTTTAGTGTTTTAGTTTTTTTTGATTTGCGTATATCGAAGAATCCTTGCATTCCTGGGATAAATCCCACTTGATCATGGTGTATGATACTTTTAATGTGCTGTTGGATTCTGTTTGCTACTATTTTGTTGAGGATTTTTGTGTCTATGTTCATTTGGTATCAGAGTGATGGTGGCCTCATAGGATGAGTTTGGGAGTGTTCCTCCCTCTGCTATATTTTGGAAGAGTTTGAGAAGGATAGGTGTTAGCTCTTCTCTAAATGTCTGATAGAATTCATCTGTGAGGCCATCTGGTCCTGGGCTTTTGTTTGTTGGAAGATCTTTAATCACAGTTTCAATTTCAGTGCTTGTGATTGGTCTGTTTATATTTTCTATTTCTTCCTGGCTCAGTCTCAGAAGGTTGTGCTTTTCTAAGAATTTGTCCATTTCTTCCAGGTTGTCCATTTTATTGACATATAGTTGCTTGTAGTAATCTCTCATGATCCTTTGTACTTCCACAGTGTCAGTTGTTACTTCTCCTTTTTCATTTCTAATTCTGTTGATTTGAGACTTCTCCTTTCTTCCTTGCTGAGTCTGGCTAATGCTTTAGCGATATCTTCTCAAAGAACCAGCTTTTAGCTTTACTGATCTTTGCTATCGTTTCCTTCATTTCTTTTTCATTTATTTCTGATCTGATATTTATGATTTCTTTACTTCTGCTGACCTTGGGATTTTTTTGTTCTTCTTTCTCTAATTGCTTTAGGTGTAAGGTTAGGTTGTTTGAGATCTTTCTTGTGTCTTGAGGTAGCACTGTATTGCTATAAACTTCCTGCTTAGAACTACTTTTGCTGCATCCCATAGATTTTGGGCCATCATGTTTTCATTGTCATTTATTTGTAGGTATTTTTTGATTTCCTCTTTGATTTCTTCAGTGATCTCTTGGTTATTTAGTAGTGTATTGTTTAGCCTCCATGTGTTTGTATTTTTTACAGATTTTTTCCTGTAATTGATATCTAGTCTCACAGCGTGTGGTTGGAAAAGATACTTGATACGATTTCAGTTTTCTTAAATTTACCAAGGCTTGATTTGTGACCCAGGGTATGATCTGTCCTGGAGAATGTTCCATGAGCACTTGGGAAGAAAGTGTATTCTGTTGTTTTTGGATGGAATGTCCTATAAATATCAATTAACTCCATCTTGTGTAATGTGTCATTTAAAGCTTGTGTTTCCTTATTTATTTTCATTCTGTTTGATCTGTCCATTGGTGAAAGTGGGGTGTTAAAGTCCCCTACCACTATTGTGTTACTGTTGATTTCCCCTTTTATGGCTGTTAGCATTTGCCTTATGTACTGAGGTGCTCCTATGTTGGGTGCATAAATATTTACAGTCGTTATATCTTCTTCTTGGACTGATACCTTGATCATTATGTAGTGTTCTTCTTTGTCTCTAGTAATAGTCTTTATTTTAAAGTCTATTTTGTCTGATATGAGAATTGCTATTCCAGCTTTCTTTTGATTTCCATTTGCATGGAATATCTTTTTCCATCCCCTCATTTTCAGCCTGTGTGTGTCCCTAGTTCTGAAGTGGGTCTCCTGTAGACAGCATATATATGGGTCTTGTTTTTGTATCCATTCAGCCAGTCTATGTCTTTTGGGTGGAGCATTTAATCCATTTACATCTAAGGTAGTTATCGATATGTATGTTCCTGTTACCGTTTTCTTACCTGTTTTGGGTTTGCTTTTGTAGGTCTTCTCCTTCTCTTGTGTTTCCTGCCTAGAGAAGTTCCTTTAGCATTTGCTGTAAAGCTGGTTTGGTGATGCTGAATTCTCTTAGCTTTTGCTTGTCTGTAAAGGTTTTAATCTCTCTGTCGAATCTGAATGAGTTCCTTGCTGGGTAGAGTAATCTTGCTTGTAGGTTTTTCCCTTTCATCACTTTAAATATGCCCTGCCACTCCCTTCTGGCTTGCAGAGTTTCTGCTGACAGATCAGCTGTTAACCTTACGGGGATTCCCTTGTATGTTATTTGTTGCTTCCAATGTATTTTCGCTGTATTTAATTTTTGATAATTTGATTAATATGTGTCTTGGTGTGCTTCTCCTTGGATTTATCCTGTATGGGACTCTCTGTGCTTCCTGGACTTGACTGACTATTTCCTTTCCCATATTAGGGAAGTTTTCAACTATAATCTCTTCAAATATTTTCTCGGACCCTTTCTTTTTCTCTTCCTCTTCTGGGACCCCTCTAATTCGAATGTTGGTGCGTTTAATGTTGTCCCAGAGGTCTCTGAGACTGTCTTCAATTCTTTTAATTCTTTTTTCTCTTTAGTCTGCTCCTTGGCAGTTATTTCCACTGTTTCATCTTCCAGGTCCCTTATCCGTTCTTCTGCCTCAGTTCTTCTGCTACTGATTCCTTCTAGAGAATTTTTTATTTCATTCATTGTGTTGTTCATCATTGTTTGTTTGCTCTTTAGTTCTTCTAGGTCCTTGTTAAATGTTTTTCGTATTTTCTCCGTTCTATTTCCAAGATTTTGGATCATGTTTACTACCACTACTCTGAATTCTTTTTCAGGTAGACTGCCTATTTCCTCTTCATTTGTTTGGTCTGGTGGGTTTTTACCTTACTCCTTCATCTGCTGCGTATTTCTTTGTCTTCTCATTTTGCTTAACTTACTGTGTTTGGGGTCTCCTTTTCTCAGGTTGCAGATTCCTAGTGCCCAGTTTTTTTTTGTTTTGTTTGCATTGTATTTATTTATTTATTTATTTAATTTTATTTTTAGCTGCACTGGGTCTTCGTTGCCGCGTGGGCTTTCTCTAGTTGTGGCGAGTGGGAGTGCGCAGACTTCTCATTGCGGTGGACTCTCTTGTTTCAGAGCACAGGCTCTAGGAGCGCAGGCTTCAGTAGCTGTGGCTCACGGGCTCTAGAGCGCAGGCTCAGTAGTTGTGGCACACGGGCTTACTTGCTCTGCGGCATGTGGGATCTTCCCAGACCAGGGCTCAAACCTGTGTCCCCTGCACTGGCAGGTGGATTCTTAACCACTGCACCACCAGGGAAGTCCCCTTCCTGTTGTTTTTGGTGTCTGCCCCCAGTGGGTAAGGTTGCTTCAGTGGGTTGCGTAGGCTTCCTCTTGGAGGTGACTGGTGCCTGTGTTCTGGTGGATTAGGCTGGATCTTGTCTTTCTGGTGGGCAGGACCATGTCCCGTGGTGTGTTTTGGGATGTCTGTGAACTTATTATGATTTTAGGCAGCCTCTCCGCTAATGGGCGGGGTTGTGTTCCTGTCTTGCTCGTTGTTTGGCATGGGGTGTCCTGCACTGTAGCTTGCTGGTTGTTGAGTGGAGCTGGGTCTTAGCATTGAAATGGGGATCTCTGGGAGAGCTCTCGCTGATTGATATTACGTGGGGCCGGGAGGTCTCTGGTGGACCAGTGTCCTGAACTCGGCTCTCCCACCTCAGAGACACAGGCCTGACACCTGGCCAGAGCACCAAGACCCTGTCGGCCACAAGCCCAGGTACGTGGGGAGTTTCTTGCCTTTTGGGAGGTCTGAGGTCTTCTGCCAGCATTCAGTAGGTGTTCTGTAGGAGCTGTTCCACATGTAGATGTATTTTTGATATATTTGCGGGGAGGAAGGTGATCTCCACATCTTACTCCTCCGCCATCTTGAAGATCCTCCCTAAGTCCACTCACTATTGTCATAACTATGCTGGGTGGCTGCTGTCAGGCCCTACCAAGTCAGGCATAGTTGTTGAATAGGTAGTAGAGGGGAGAAGAAAGGGATGGGGGTGACAGGAGGGCTTTAAAGGGGGTTTCTGCCCCTCCTCTCCCTCCAACAGGACAGTGGACATCCTTCCACAAGAGTAAAAGCCTCTACTGCCTGCTTCCAGATCCTTCAACCTCAAAAGCATTCCGGCAAACATAGGATACATTTTGGGTGTCTAGCAAACCTAAGAACACGATTTTAATGCAAAGCTGCTTCTGGCAAAAGAACTACGTACAAAACACACATTTAGCAATGAGCAAGAGGTTTCAGACTTGAGTTGAATAAAACACTGACTGGCCTGCGGCAGCAGAGAGTCACTCAGAAGGCAGGGAAAGCAATTCTCTGGTACCCAAACGGAGACAGGCAACCGGAACGTGAGGGATGAGGATGCCCGTGTGCATCGGGGGCTGTCATGGGAAGAGGAGGTGAAGGAGAGGGGATAGAATCTAGAACCAGAGACTGGGTCTGCGGGTGGCTCTCCCTCTGTGCAACTGCCTGTAGAGGAAACAGACTGTCAAATATCTGGGATCCCTCAGGACATTATATATGCATGCAAGTGCATATACACGCACAGACAATATCATTTCCACCAAATTTCTTTACAGACAAATATGTAGTTAACTGCTCTGTAGGATGATATCCTCATACTACAAAGAGAAAGTGGCAACAAAGTGGTAAAAGAACTTCCCTCAATTCAATTAAAAGTTCATGGTAGAAATCACATAAAAAATGTTGATTGATTCTCAACCTAAGAAAGCAGAGATAGATTACATGTCTCTGTAATATGAAATTACCTCTTTATATGTCCTGAGAATGTATGATGTGTTAACTAATTATTATTCATTAAAGGCAGTTCACAGTCTGTGGGTTAGTCAAGTACGACTAATACAAGGGTAACACATGAGGTCCAATTCTTTTATATGAACTGTCACCTATGCAGAACAATATACAATTTGTGACCAATGACTGAGCAAAGTATTTACCATTTTAGTGCCTCTTTGAAGTATCTAAATATGCTGGAACACTGGCCAGCTCTTTAGCCGGTAGTGTTCAACTGCTGGTCTGCACAGCCCAGTAGTGGGGGACTCTCAGCAGCCAAAAGGAGCTATGTGATTTTGTGACAAGCCACTCATATTAAACCTGAGATGATATAAAACCATCCATACATACCGTGCCTGCACCAGAGGCACTGAATATGGCTGGGCTGGTGAAAATATGCCACCATAACCACAGATCTCAAGTGGACAGTCAAAACTGTCTACCACCTACCTCCAGGAAGGATCTGAGAAGTCACCCTCCCCTTCTTGCAAAGTTAACCTGTCACTGTCTCTAGGATGCTGGCAGGAGACATAAGATTTGGGGTCAGACGCAGACCTAGAGAATGGGCTTGAAGACACGGGGTGGCGGGGGAGGGGAAGCTGGGATGAAGTGAGAGACTAGCACTGACATATATACACTACCAAATGTAAAATAGATAGCTAGTGGGAAGCAGCCGCATAGCACAGGAAGATCAGCTCGGTGCTTTGTGACCAACCACCTAGAAGGGTGGGATAGGGAGGGTGGGAGGGAGACACAAGAGGGAAGAGATATGGGAACATATGTATACGTATAGCCGATTCACTTTGTTATACAGCAGAAACTAACACACCACTGTAAAGCAATTATACTTCAATAAGGATGTGGAAAAAAAGAAAAAAAAAGATTCTGGGTCGGAGACCAGGGACTTTTATTTTAACAAGAGCACCAGTCAGGTTGTCAGCATTGGTCCTGGTCCCCTGAGCTCCAGTTCTTGAGAGGCAACATGTAAAGGGCCAGGTGACATCTGCACACGCAGGTAGGCTGCATTACGAGAGAGAAAACAGGTGCTTAGGGACTTGTATCACAAACTACCCATCTGACACTTCCACTTAGATATTTAATAGACATCTCAAAACATGAACATGGCGGGACTTCCCTGGTGGTCCAGTGGTTAACACCCCACACTCCCAGTGCAGGGGGCACAGGTCCATTCCTGGTCTGGGAACTAAGATCCCACATGCTGCACGGTGCGGCCAAAAAAACCAAAATAAAACAAAAATATTTTTAAAATTATGAACATGGCCACAGTAGAACTAATAATTTTGCTTTCCAATTACACTCTTCTCTTAATCTTGGCCATCTGAGTAAATGCTAACACCATCTACTCGGCTGCTCGGGCTGAAAAATTTGGAGTTACTCTTCAATTCCTTTGCTCCAGTACCATAAACCGTCAGTAAATCTTGCCTCTTCTGACTTCAAAACTTGTTCAGAATCTCCTTGGCATCTCCACTACCATCACCCAACACCAGGCCACCATCACCTTCCACCAGGACTTCTGTAACAGTCTTTTACCTCGTCTCCTAACTAGTTTCTATCCATTTCCCACACAGCCATTGGATGATATTTTAAAATTTCAAGTCAACTCACATTACTTGCCAAAATGTGTTCTGTTCCATTTAGAATTAAATGCAAACTCCTTAGCCAGGCTACAAAGCCCCATGATCTGTCCCTGTTTCCCTCTCCAACCTCACCTTATACCAGCTTTCTCCTTACTCGTTATCCTCCAAGCTGTCTATTCAGAAACAGAAAGAAAGTCAAGCCAGCCTCAGGGTCATCATGTTAGATGCCTGCCCCCCCTTGAAATTCCACCCTCTCCCACTTCCCCCAATTTTTGCAAGGGTTGTTCTTTCTTGTCATTCAGATTATCATTTTCAATGCATTACATTCTCAAATTCACCATCAAAAATCATCCTCTAGTTATTCTCAGGTCACACATCCTATTTTAATTGTCGGCATCATACTTATTAACACTGGTTTTTCTTCCATGTACAATTTTAATCTCTCACGAATGTGAGCTCCTCGGTAATGAGGGTTTCTTGTAGATGTCTCGGTTGCTCTGATATCTCCACTACTTAAAGAGGGCTTGGAACAAAAAATATTTCTTAAATAAATGGATGGATGGATGGATGAACGAATAAAATACCACTTGTAAGAACTGGCAGGGGTAGGGGTTCCTTGAAGAACAACTCAACTAATCAAAACAATGAGATCCTTTTATCATCTTCTAGCACAGCCTGGTCCACATATACAGAAGGCATTCAGACATCTGGAGGCCTTTAACTTGAAAATGAACTACTTGAACTTATACTTTTTGCCTATAGAGAGCTTTTAAATCACTTCCAGTAAACATAGTTCCTAAACTTCCTACTTAATAAATATACTTAAGATTAACCAGTGTTATAGAAATAATGCATAAGACCTGACTGTGCTATCTTTTCTTTTAAATTAATTTACTTATAAAAACTCTGTAGTCTCTTCTGTGTCTAGTGACCATGTAGAGACCGAGATTTTGACAGTAAGCAGCCTAGAGAAAAAGACTCCTCTCTCGCAGAAGCTATAAGTAATAAGATGTGAGATGCAGAAGCAACCACCTATAGCTGGTCACAGTTCCTTGGCAGAATATGAAATTCTTTTATCCTGTTTTCTAATTTTTTAATTGGCAAAGCTACATTCATTAGCTAATCTGTGTTTTTCAAAAAATGTGTATATTTGTAAAATAATCCCTTGAGTAATTGTGTTTGGGACTCATGAAAAATTAAAAGCCTGTGCTTTATCTTGTTTTTGAATAGTCTATGAACAGATCTAAGAAATTGCCACTATTTAATTTGAAAACTTCTGGTCTACCATTGTATTACCTTGAGCAAAACTTTTAATAGCCTGCTGCCTCAGTTTCTTAACCAGGACAACATATTAGCAAAATAAACATCTCATTTTCACACCAACAGGATATAATAAATATAAAGTCTCTGCGTCTTTTCACAAATCTAGTTTTACACAAAGCATTAATGATGAGGTGAATGATAGAAGAAAAAGTGACATCTCCTAAATTATGTCATGAATGTTTATTATCTCTTTAGGAAAGAAGGAAAATACTTCTTGTAAGAAACAACACTAGGATATTTAAACCAATAGCTATTTGAATTGCATAATGTCTCAAGTCAGAAGTGAGTATCAGTTAAACTACACGGGTTCCTATCACTGCTATCTTCCTTATAACATCTTATACGGCCTTACTGAAATGTAACGGGAAAAAATAACCTTGAAGTTGGCCGTGGTAGAAATACTGACACCACAGAATTTGTCAAACATTAGAAATCAAGGTTTTCCTCCCACCCACTCTTTCTGTTTCCCCAACTCCAACTGAAGAGCTGGTCATTAAACCAGCACACCACTGATTCCAATCCACAGATACACGTACAAATCCTTTCTCCTACCATTTTAAAGACATGTGCACACATCACTGGGTCGCTGGGGTAATGAGGTTGGAATGAAGCTTCAGAAAAGATCTGAATCTGACAGCTGTTCTGAGATGGAATCCAGCTTGTGAAATCACACACTATCTATGAGACCTGCCAGCCCGCAGAATGGTTTCTTCATAGAGAAAGAAGGGAGGGAGGGAGGAGACAGAGGGAGAAGGAAGGAAAGAGGAGGGAAGAAGCGAGAAAGATCCATTTCTCCCCTAAAATGGTCTTTCTATTTCTCATTTATATACCCCAGAATCTGACAGTATTATAAGCTGTAAAACTCCCTTAGCTGTAAAGACAGAGGATTAAACTGCATCCCTGTTAATTAAAATAAAAGATAGTTTTAAGTATAAATAGGCAGCGGATTCTGTATTTGAAAGAGCACTGGTGCACAGATTTGAATATTACACTCCATAAAGACAGCCCATTGTGCTAACAGCAAAGCAGTAAACACTACATTATCTCTGATGTGGCCTTTCATCCATTCACACACGAACACAATAATATATCACAAAGAGCCCCTTCTGCACACCCCTTAGCCAGAGAATGGGGATGGGGCTTAGTAAATAGGAAACAAAACAAGCAAACCTAAATAAGCTATTCTTAAATTACAGCAGCACTTAAGTCTAGGACCAGAGTACATCCATCACTTTGTGTTTCCTGCCCCTTGCCAGGGCCAGAGGACATTCTAGTCTCTGCCTTGTTGCGTTTGCATTTACATACCCGTGTAACTTCCACACGTCAATCTCACACCTTTTTAGTAATTAGCATGATGTATGGGAAAGAACTTAGCCTTAGGAACTAGGCAGTTCAAATGTCGGGTTAAAATCCTGCCTCTTTCAATAGCTGTATGACATTGGAAAGTCAGGCACTTAACCTGAAACTTTTTCTTACCCTTCAGTTGGGAATCATAATATCTACCTCACAAGGTTATCATGAAAAACACACACAGGAAAGACGGGGACATAGTGCACATTATATAATAAATCTTCCATAGCAGTCCTTTATGCTTCTCTTCCCTTATCTTTATTTCCTCTCAAAAATGAGGGAGCAATTCTTGACTTGCTAAAACAAGAATGTAATGGCTGCAGGCCAGTCAGCGAAAACATCCAGATAATTAGCCCAAAAGGGGATTTTAATGTGAATCTTATTTATTATTCAGCGTAGAGTTGATTATTCTAAAAAAAAAACAAAACAAAAGTATGCTTTTTAAAAATTTCCCTTTCAGTGGCCTTCTGTGGGTTTCTTTGTTTCCAGCCTGGGAAAAAAAATCCAGAAGCTCTTTTAATAAGATAGCCGCAGAAAAAATGTTTAGAGTTCACCGTTCCTGACTAGTGACAACCTCAGTAATGATCACAAGGAAGAAAATAACTATCACTGTATAATATTCCTATTCCTAATAGGACGCTATTATGTGCTTTATCAACATTTATATTCAATCCTCCCATAGCCATGGGAATGACACAGTAACAGCAATAACAACAAAGGCATTAATATAAATACCACACATCTTTTATTTCATGTCTTTCTCTTGGGGATTTTAAATGCTTTTTCACATATTAGTGTACTAGCCTTAGAAGAAATGAACTAAAACGAGCCACTGGTTTGCACAAATAATCAACATGGAAATTGACGAAACAAGAGGTTCAGTAAAACAGGAGATTCTCCTCTGAAGCTCTTTTCTTTCCATCACTCTTGAATGGCCACTGGGCATTAGACTTCACGGATACTTCACTCAACATGGAGATAAAAATACAACTTACTATCCTGCAGCACTTTACACTTTATAAAAGGAAACATGGAAGAATAGACGCTCTTGCGCAAATAGAACACGTACAAACAGTAATGCAGTCTATTTCTATTCAGCCCCAATTTCCAGTTGTTTAAGGGTTTTTATATTTATTCCTCACTAACATACTCTTTTGAAAATGGGACCATAGGTGCATTTTCACATGCATGCTCTATTTTTCAAGATATTAATATTTCATAATGCAGAACCATGCCCAGCAAATACACTTGTAGGTACCAACAGCTTTATCAAGGAATTTATCAGAAACTATATTTGGAGATTAAAGGTCTGATTAGTACCTTGTCTAGCATTCAGTTCATTAATTCGCTAACTGACCTTCCCTTTTGTTTATTATTATTGTTATATATGGTTTTAGCAACTCCACCTTTTAAAGGGCTCCAGTTTAGATATTTCACCTAGGAAGGCAACCTGCAAACTGCCTTAAAGCAATGCAATCACCTGAAGCCCGTCTGCTTTCAATGGGCTCGTCCTTCTACCAACGTTTTTTTCCATTCCTAAAACTGAAAGAATATTCAGCCACAAGCATTTAGGGAAAGTTGGAAAGGGATGCGACTGGGTTCTGGCTAAATAAATCTGAAACTCTAAGTCTCTTACTTAGAGACTTAGGGATGGGATTTGAAAGAGTGCCTTGGTCAGTTACTCACCTATAATCCCCTTTGTCCGAGATAGACATTTACATTCTCTAAAATGTCTATTTCAGCAAAGTTAGTCTACAGTAGAGATTCTTGCTCACATCAGTATGAAAGATTATTTCCTCTAAGCTTCTTGGAGGGATTGCTCTAGTAGCTCTGAGCTTGAAGCAAGACAAATGTGGACCATTTGGTGGTGGCTGGAGCCCAATGCTGACCCCAATATCACCGCTAATTCAAATGAACATTAAAGGAGAAATTTACTAAATAGCTCCCCAGATGCAGGACTTTCAAAGTTTTTAATTAAAACCAAAAGAAATATCTCCCTCACTTCCTTTCACCCAATGCTAATCAGGAAAAATGTACTTTATCCAGGACTTTGGTGAAATTTTCTTCTTGATTTTACACTGCTGAATGTTATAAATTCGGGCATAATTTAGCAGATCATTTGCTTTTTTTTGTTTAACCTTGCTTCTCATAATCTGAGGCTTAGGGAAAAGACCTAGTGTATACATGAATCATCTGTAAGGAGAGAGTAAAGGACAGAATATAGAACTGAAGAGAAGGAAAGTGACAGAGATGAGAACTTCTTACCACAGAAAGCCCCTTACTTTGGAAATCTGACTTAAATGATGACACTAAACTGCTGTAGAACTAAAACTACTACCAACCTCAGAGTTCTTAAATTTTTAAATGGTAGAAACACAGAATGTATAAGGTGACAGATTATCATAATTCAGAATTCTAAAAGTTGGCAGAGACATCATTTCTTGTCATACAAAAAATTTACATCTGATGCGGGGGACGCGGGTTCGTGCCCCGGTCTGGGAGGGTCCCGCGTGCCGCGGAGCGGCTGGGCCCGTGGGCCGTGGCCGCTGGGCCTGCGCGTCCGGAGTCTGTGCTCCGCGACGGGAGAGGCCGCAGCGGTGAGAGGCCCGCATACAGCAAAAAAAAAAAAACAAAAAAAACAAATTTACATCTGAAAAAGGCTAATGTCTGCAAAGTCCTTTAGATAAATCACAGGGTATTTCTTATTTGTGGTAATTAGCCTTGGGGGGTTTTGTACAATATAAAATAATTAATGCACGTGTGTGTGTATATATAAACATGAGCACACATATACATTATATGCATACATTACTTACACATAATTATACACATACATTATTTAAGCCAACACATAGATTAGATCTATACATGTTTTTATCATAATCAGAGGAAGCCTTTTCTGTCCATAACCTGGATTATTAATTAATTGGTTTACTGATTAGTTATGGCTTGAATTGTGTCCTCCCCCCCACAAAAGATATGCTGAAGTCCTAACCTCTGCTACCTATGAAGTGGTCTAATTTGAAAATAGGGTCTTTGCAGATATAATCAAGTTTAGATGAGGTCATTAGGGTTGGCCTTAATTTAATATGATTGAGGTTCTTAAAGGAAGAGGGAAATGCCATGTGAAGACAGAGACACCCAGGGAGAACACAGGCAGAGGCAGAGATTGGAGGGATGCAGCCACAAGACAAGGAACACCAAGGCTCAGTGGCCATGACCAGAGGCTCGGGAGAGGCGAAGGATTCTGTCCAGAGCCACAGAAGGGCCATGGCCCCAATGTTACCTTCATTTCAGACTTCGAGCGTCCAGAACTATGAGAGAAGATATTTCTGTTGTTTCAAGGCACCCAGTTTGTGGTACTTTGTTTTGGCAGTCCTAGGAAACTAATCTACCATCCAACCAGTCATTCAACAAATATTTCTTAAGCATTTTGTATGGGCTTGAGATCGTGTTAGCTGCCAGAGTTTTACAATATTGAGTTATCTGGATGATGAATGTGCCTTTGTGGAGGAAAAACAATTAGATAAAACATCTGGGGACAATACAGAATACTGTGGGGGCACAACTCAGAGGCTTCTAATAGAGGACCATGGAAGGGCTCCCAGTGAAAGTGACTCGACGCTGAAATCCGGAATGATGAGTGGGAGTTCGCCTAGAGAGGAACAGGGGATAGCCTGTTCCAGACCAAGAGAACCACATGGCCGGGATCTGAAGAGCAAGAGAGAGGCTTCAATGTTCAGTGCACTATTAGTCTATTGGAAGAGAGATGCTACTGGCTAGAAATGAAGGGCGCCTACGGCCAAGGGCTTTGTAAGCCACTTAAAGCTTAGAGTTGCAACTTTCATTCTATGGAAGGGAAATGATACTTAGGATTTTAGTCAGAGGATTGCTATGATCACATATGCATTGAGAAAGACCATTCTGATTATGGCGTGGAAAATGGATTGGAAGGTGAGAAAGACGGGACACTGGCAGCATGCATATTGGGAAAACTGATAGAATTCAACCAGCATTCTGATTTGCTCTTACCCATTGTTTAAATTCCCAGAGCACTTTCCCATCTAATTTTACGTTTGCCTTCCATCAAACTCCAGAGGTAAACTGAACAGGAATTACTCCCCACTCTACCTTGTCAAGAACTGTGTCACAGCAAAATAAAGCAATTTGATGAGAATCACACAGCTGGTTGACAGTGAAACTGGGACTACAAACATGTCCACTTCTCGCTCTGTGTGCACTCCATGCTATAAGAATGCACAGTGCCCACCAACTAAAAATTTCCTGCCATCACAGGGAAGTCATCACTGCATAAAGTCAGGATGATGCACTGGAAAGATCACTCAATCCCCAACAGCTGGAGTAGAGCGTCTGGCGGGGCTCTCTTCCCTTTCCCCTCAAGCACATATGTGCACAGCACCACCAAGTGGAGGGAAATGGATCTGGGGCTTGGGGAGGAAGACACCTAAACATTACAGAGCAGGGATGGGAGGAAAGGAAGAATCTTATCATGCCATTACCTCTGTCTATATTACTGTACACATCTATACTCTATTAGACGAGCCATCAAAAATTGCTGGGGGAGGGGAAGAGAATGGAAGAGGGAGTGTTCTTAAACTACATCTGGCCATCCCATTGATGATGCAGCCGCTAAGCAGAAAGAAAAATAGAGGTAGTGTGTTCTCACCTTCATCCAAATCAGTTCCTTTTTTATGTTCACGTATTTGTGTACTCACTGGAAGATTTGGAGCTACAGAAGGCTGTATTCCCTGCAACGATTTGGTTGAAGGCACACTTTGACCTCCAGGGAAGCCTAAGATCTCTTGTTTCCGATTTCGTAAACACACACCTGCATATGCGCACATGTAACATACCCACATATTCCACCCCAAAGAGAGGAGTTCAAAAACGAGTTAAGGACCCACACTCTACGGGAGGTTCAAGTAGAAGGAAAGAAGTAAAGAGTTATCCCTTCTCTTGCTTTGGGTAAACTTGCTGTGTCTTCTTTCCTCCCCAGGTTCACAGTTTGGTGACAAAGGTCTGTAGCCGTCCTCCTCCTGGATTGTCCCTTGAAAGGGCTAGTAGCCTGTGATGTGGCCACATTAAATGAAGACATGGCGGGCTGAGACTATTATAAAACGACCCTAAACCTTTTGTTTCCATGCTTCTTGTCGCAGTTGAAGAGGTAACATCCAGAAAGCCAAGTTCAGTGTGTTGACCTAGCAAGAAGTCTGAAGGAACAAGAGATTCGGTTGTCCTGCTTTCTAGGCTTTCAACTAAGAAGGCAAAGGAATCCTCAGTTGATCTTACATGGTCCTGCCCTGCTGCCTAGGAAAGGAAACTATTGATGTATACATTTTCGGGACCAAACCCAATTCGTCAGAGTATTTATTTATCTGAATTGTCCCCTCTACGTGTGTCTCCTTGGGGACCTAACGGAAGATGTCTGGTGAGGATTCAGAGGTGCGGGATGTAGTCCGTCCTGTCCTCAGAGATTTTCTGCTCCTGTGGCCGGAAAAGCTCTTTCCAAGCTGCCCGTTAACTGAAGAGAAGCAGTGGAAGCCGGCAAGGCAGAGTTAGGACATTGGGATGTTGGAAATACACTGATGTGTACTTGGCAGAGAGAAAACTGAAGAGGTAAACATCTTGCTGGAAAAAAGCCATCAGCACAATGGAAAATCAGGCTCCTTCTCCAAGGCCTCAGCTTTAGGAATCAGTGCCACTATGGGCTGGGTTGTTGTTTGCCTTAATGAAGGACTTTGGATGGGCTGCAGTCACCACTTGGATAGAGACGGCCAGGGCAAATCTCGCATCTACAGGACGCGCTGGCTGATCAGGGCAACACTGGAGGGTAGCGTTCTGTAGAAGACGCTGCCATTGGGATGAGAAGAAACTTCTAAACCCCAACAGCTGTGATGATGAGTGATCCTTCTGTACGCTTTGGGATGTGAGGAGATGTTAACCTGCATCTTGGCCAAACTTGATCTTATTATATTTTCCTTCCTTAAATCTGCCCTCTCCGCCCCCTGCAAGAGCAAATGGACGTCACATGTTGTTTGCTTCCCAGCCCCTGAAGTCAAAGCATTGTTGTTGCCTAACAGCATTTTAAGGTGGATTAAGCGGTTATAGATTCTATCATATCATCTCAAGGGGGGGGGGGTGTCTAATTCATTAATAGTCTTTGTGTCTTGGAAGATCCAGAGAAAATGTATAACACTCACAAAATTCCTGGAGTTTTGTTTCCCAACATTTTCTTCATTCATTCAACAAACAGTTACAGAGCATCTACTAGTTCTAGTTCTGGGAAGATACAAAGGTGAACAAGGCAAGGTCCCTGCCTTGCCCTAGAGACAGACATGTAAAGAATTAAGAAGGACTGTAGTAGAGGTATGTCCAAGGCACAGTGAAAGCATAGAGGAAAGGGGATTGAATCTTCCCAACAAAATGGAAGACTCAACATGCCAGATTAAGAGGACCCCCTAATCAATAAATCAAAAAATATTGACAGGATCCAACAACCTTATTGTGATGAGATTTTTCAAGAAAACTCAGAAACTAAGACACAATATAATCATATGCCAGGGAGGTTGACAGGGCTGATGAAGAGGAGAGAGAGAGATCAGTGAATTCCCTCTCATCAAAGGACTTGAGGGAATAGTAACATGAGCTCAGAAAGAATGAACAGCTGGTGGTGGGGTGGGTAGGAAGAATATTTCCTCAAGGCAACAACTAAACGAGAATCAACAAAGAGTAAATAAAGCTGAAACAGAGAAATAGATCGTGTCAGATTATCATGGTTGTTTAATGTCAGGCTAAGGAGTTTGGACTTGATTCGTCATAGTAGTTTTTTATAAATTTTTGAGTAGGGGAGCGATGTCCAACTCTGGAAAGAGGTTGGAATGGATAATTTTGGTGATCTATGTATCATCTGTCAACAAAATGCAGAAATGATTCCTAAAGGCTGAGGTTCCAGGCAGCAATAGCTCGTGGAACGGTAACTCGACAATCCAAGGATATAAAGATAAAAGCCAGGAAAGCATAATGGGGAAGAGGGCTTGGGAATCATAGACCTGTTGTTTGACCTTTGCCAAGTGATGACGACTGTAAATTTCTTAGAATGTCATTTTCACATCTGTGCAATGGGGATAATAGTAGAGCTTATCACACAGGTTAAGAGAATTAAATTAGGCAATGCAGGTAAAGCACTTTGCTGGTTCTGGTATGTTGTGAGCGTCTAAGAAATATTCACTACTTTTGTTATGGGGAGAGTGATTGCTGCCTTTGAAACATGAAAGAAGGGTTTAATGGAGCTTCTTGGAACGGAGGAGTTAACAGGATAGGGTAACTGTTTGAAAATACTGATACAAATTCACTGCACAGACACAGTGAATGACCTATGATCGAGAGTCCAAGAGGGTAACCATGGAAGTCTTGACAAAGTCAGACTTCAACCTAGTGTCAGGCTTTAAGGATTGTCCACGAAGCACTAAGTACACTGGATGCTCATCAGAAGTACCAATTAATTCATGGAAATATTGAAACACTATTTTGGCTCTACAGAACGGATTTGTCATTGTTCAAACTTGGTGCACGGCTAAAGAAAGCTCTGAAAGGAGGAAAAGTAATGAAATAATCAAATGCAAGGGCTTTGCAGTTAAAGTATTACCAGGTTCCCTATCTTCTACTCAGATAGGCTGCCACACGTCATTTATGCAGAATTTCGTTATATTTAAGCCAGCACTATGGAGCGTTTTGGAATGAAAGGAAAAGAGAAAATGAAATTAAACGTCCCAACTTTTGTTCATAAATAATTTCATTTCTTTAGTTTAAGGATGTTTCATAGGTGATTGTACTGAGAACAAAAGAAATAAATTTCCACTATTTTATTTTGCCAGTGAATAGTCAAACTTCCCCCTTGAGTTTCAGCCCTGGGAAGGTAGTAATTCACTTACCTCTTTAACCACACAGCTCTGAATAACTATAAAAATCCAGAATTAGTGTCAGTGAATTTTCTTTAAAAGTAGTGAAAAGACCAAGGAGATAAAACCTCCCCTGAGAGCATTTTTCTCAAAGAAATTTTGACTTATTCAGTGAATTGTAATTTACAGAATAAATTATAGACTAAAACAAAGTTATAATAAATAATATTTCAATATATGAATGTTGGGGATAACAGTACTATAAGACATAGAGAAGTAGTGAAAAGCTTACACCTGTACAAGGAATCACTGTGCATCTGAGAGTTACAAAAGTAAACTGATACAGATGTGATCTCTTGGTGACTCTGTGAAAATCAATAAGCAGAAACCTCACTTAAAAATAGAGCCAGGAGGCCGGAAGGGGGAACTCTCATGCCCTACCACTCGACGTCAATTGCTTTACCAACTGGAGGAAGGTTACTACTTTACTACCCAGCAAGAGGAAGGAAGAATTTCTCCTCACCCAGCAACAGCCCAGCCAATGAGAACCTGTCACAACTCAGCCAATGAGAAGCCACTACACTCTGAACTCCCAGTTTCCTCCAATGAATCATTTGTTTATAACAGCCGCTCCTAACTCCCCCGTCTCCTCCGTAAAAGAATATTCCTTTCCCTCCTTTGTTCTCCTGATTTGCCTGTGGTTCACCACTGATTTCATGTCCTGAACTGCAATTCTTAGCGGTTCCCAAATAAACCGTTTTGCTGGGGGGAAAAAAAGAACTGGCTGTTTTATTGTTTTAACAACTCAAATACCATAAAGAGCATCACTGTCTCTGCCATAACTTTCTGAAATGGAAAACTCAGTAAAGTTCTTAACCAAATCAAAAGACAATATATGTGGCAGTTTCAGGTACTCTTAAAAAACTGAGTGCATTAAAAACCATAAAAAATCTGTTGTGTTTTTGTTTGTAAAATGAAGTTATAATCTAACTCAATCATTAGGAATAGGATTTTCACCTACATAAATGTCCTGGGGAGTATTACACAGTCGCGAGGGATACAAAAAAGAAAAAGAAAAAGCCTTCTTGGAAACCCTAACCCTTCTACCTATAGCTGGTACAGCATCTCCTGACAGTGGGACAACCAGAAATTTCCCCACAGATTTCCAAAATCCCTTTTTGGGAGCAATACTATTCCCATTAAGAACAAAAGGTGTAGAGGGAACTTTCCTCAATATAATAAAGGCCGTATATGACAAGCCCACAGCCAACATCATCCTCAATGGCGAAAAACTGAAAGCATTTCCACTAAGGTCAGGAACAAGACAAGGTTGCCCACTCTCACCACTCTTATTCAACATAGTTTTGGAAGTTTTAGCCACAGCAATCAGAGAAGAAAAGGAAATAAAAGGAATCCAAATCGGAAAAGAAGAAGTAAAGCTGTCACTGTTTGCAGATGACATGATACTATACATAGAGAATCCTAAAGATGCTACCAGAAAACTACTAGAGCTAATCAATGAATTTGGTAAAGTAGCAGGATACAAAATTAATGCACAGAAATCTCTGGCATTCCTATACACTAATGATGAAAAATCTGAAAGTGAAATCAAGGAAACACTCCCATTTACCATTGCAACAAAACGAATAAAATATCTAGGAATAAACCTACCTAAGGAGACAAAAGACCTGTATGTAGAAAACTGTAAGACACTGCTGAAAGAAATTAAAGATGATACAAATAGATGGAGAGATATACCATGTTCTTGGATTGGAAGAATCAACACTGTGAAAATGACTCTACTACCCAGAGCCATCTACAGATTCAATGCAATCCCTATCAAACTACCAGTGGCATTGTTCACAGAACAAAAAATTTCACAATTTGTATGGAAACACAAAAGACCCCGAATAGCCAAAGTGATCCTGAGAAAGAAAAATGGAGCTGGAGGAATCAGGCTCCCTGACTTCAGACTATACTACAAAGCTACAGCAATCAAGACAGTATGGTACTGGCATAGAAACAGAAATATAGATCAATGGAACAGGATAGAAAGCCCAGAGATAAACCCACGCACATATGGTCACCTTATCTTTGATAAAGGAGGCAAGAATATACAGTGGAGAGAAGACAGCCTCTTCAGTAAGTGGTGCTGGGATAACTGGACAGCTACATGTAAAAGAGTGAAATTGGAACACTCCCTAACACCATACACAAAACTAAACTCAAAATGGATTAAAGACCTAATGTAAGGCCAGACACTATCAAACTTTTAGAGGAAAACATAGGGAGAACACTCTATGACATAAATCACAGCAAGATCCTTTTTGACCCACCTCCTAGAGAAATGGAAATAAAAACAAAAATAACCAAATGGGACCCAAGGAAACTTCAAAGCTTTTGCACAGCAAAGGAAACCATAAACAAGACCAAAAGACAACCCTCGGAATGGGAGAAAATATTTGCAAATGAAGCAACTGACAAAGGATTAATCTCCAAAACATACAAGCAGCTCATGCAGCTCAATATCAAAAAAACAAACAACCCAATCCAAAAATGGGCAGAAGACCTAAATAGACATTTCTCCAAAGAAGATATACAGATTGCCAACAGACACATGAAAGAATGCTCAACATCATTCATCATTAAAGAAATGCAAACCAAAACTACAATAAGATATCATCTCACACCGGTCAGAATGGCCATCATCAAAAAATCTAGAAACAATAAATGCTGGAGAGGGTGTGGAGAAAAGGGAACCCTCTTGCACTGCTGGTGGGAATGTGAATTGGTACAGCCACTATGGAGAACAGTATGGACGTTCCTTAAAAAACTAAAAATAGAACTACCATACGACCCAGCAATCCCACTACTGGGCATATACCCTGAGAAAACCATAATTCAAAAAAAGAGTCATGGACCACAATGTTCACTGCAGCTCTATTTACAATAGCCAGGGCATGGAAGCAACCTAGGTGTCCATCAACAGATGAATGGATAAAGAAGATGTAGCCATATATACAACGGAATATTACTCAGCCATAAAAAGAAACGAAATTGAGTTATTTGTAGTGACGTGGATGGACCCAGAGTCTGTCATACAGAGTGAAGTAAGTCAGAAGGAGAGAAACAAATACCTTATGCTAACACATATATATGGAATCTAAGGGAAAAAAAAAAAAGGGTCATGAAGAACCTAGGGGTAAGACGGGAATAAAGACACAGACCTACTAGAGAATGGACTTGAGGACACGGGGAGGGGGAAGGGTAAGCTGGGACGAAGTGAGAGAGTGGAATGGACATATATGCACGGCCAAACGTAAAATAGCTAGCTAGTGGGAAGCAGCCGCATAGCACAGGGAGATCAGCTCGGTGCTCTGTGACCACCTAGAGGGGTGGGATAGGGAGGGTGGGAGGGAGGGAGACGCAAGAGGGAAGAGATATGGGAACATATGTGTATGTATAACTGGTTCTCTCTGTTATACAGCAGAAACTAACACACCACTGTAAAGCAATTATACTCCAATAAAGATGTAAAAAAAGTAAAAAATAAGTAAAAATTTAAAAAGTCTCCTCCAACATCTGAAGGACATTACTTCCCCCACATTATAAACCTACGTTAAACAATAAAAGCTTATAAAAATAAGCTAAGAAACCCTTCTATAATTAAAAAAAAAACTATTGGTGGTCTTTTAAATGTCACAGTTAGAGTTAACGTTCCATCTACCTAATAAAGATAATTAACTTTGTTGCTGTGGAAAGAAAAAAAAAAAGAACAAATGGCATAGAGAAAGAGAGTAGAGAATATGCTAGAAATAAAGAGCATCTGGTGTGTGATTGGGTTTTTTTTTTTAAGTATTTGTATTTGATTTTATGAAAGTAAACTTCTGGAATTTATTTTCACTTGCTGAGGTCAAAGGATACGCAGAAAAGTTCTCAAAATATAGCTCACCTATTAAGAATCAGCTCCACAAAAGCCCTTGGTTAATCAGACTTACTCTTTTGATATTTTGCTTTTAAAAGAAAAAGGCAAATCAATAAGACAGATTCTAATAAGGGAATTAAGAAGTAACTTCCCTAGCATACACATGAAAAATATTTTTCATGGCTTCAATGTACTCAGTTCTTAAAGAGTAAATGAAGATTTTGCCAAATCCCTTTTTCTCTATCTATATTTTTATTACAATGCAAACAAATGATTAGAACTATAATTCCAAGGCACTCTCTGCAAGCGATTCTTAACCTGGGATCTATTACCAGGGGCTCAATGGTGGGGGCTGCAGGGGTCTGTAAATTGTATGCAAAACTGTGTGTGTGCGTGTGCGTGTGTGTGCGCACGCATGTATGTCTTTCTTGATAATCTATATTATCCACAGCTCTTATTATAGCCTCAAAATAGTTTATATTGCAAAAATGTAAAACAAAGCAAACAATGTTCCACATTTTTCAGCCATTAAGAGTTAGATTTAACGCAATATTTTTTCTTCACAAAACAGTAAAGTAGCTCAGCAATGTCTAGAATGATTTTTCACCACAAAGGTTAAAGTGGCACTCAATAAAGTAGATTAGCTGGTACACTCCAGCAAATTGAGGTTTTGTAATTTACCTTTCAAAGGTAAGGTAAAAAACAAAACTTCCCAGTTAAATGATCAATCCATGCGGATTCCCAAAGGGAGTGCCTAACAATAAATCACCCCTTAAGCCCCAAGATTCTTCATGCATTCAATGTGATGTTGTTGGTAGTTGTCACTGAGTTGAGTTAAAATGCATTAACTTCATGTATTTAGATAACACACTGAATGGAAACAAAAAACTTAACATTAAGCACAGTTTTACTTACTGTTTCCCAATGACTTTGCCTTTCTCCCACTTATTAGAAAGATTATGCAGAGACAAATATGCCTTGCGTATTTTTATGCGACAACAGATTAAGCCAGGGTATACATAATTAATGCAACGTATAACAACTGCATCTCTTCTCTGACATAAATGGGTGTGAGAAGCTAATCAACCAGAATCTTTAGTTCCATAATAAGTAAAATCTCAGCAGGTGAAGTGGGGGAGTGGAGGCTTATTGTTGTCTGCCCTTGTGCCTTCCAAACAGAAAGTATCCCTTGCAGAGTTCATACCATACTGGGGGGGGGGGGGGGGGGGG
>NW_006794797.1:423359-426087 GCF_000442215.2 Lipotes vexillifer | reverse complement strand
GGGGCGGGGGCGGGGAACCTCTGAAGGCACATTGTGCTAATAATCTACAGTATTTCTATCCCTCGACACAATTAGCCTTGTTTTGTCCACTCTGCGACCACCACTTTCTTTGTTAGGTAGTGCAGCCAACGTGTGTCTTCTCTCTCCTGGAAATACAGCAATGGGCTGACTTCTTCCCTCACAAATCACCCCAAATCCACAGGGCTGTTGGGAGAATAAGCTGCAATTCAGCATTATAATAAAAATGTCTGCTTTTTAGAGACTCCAAATTGCTGGTTACTACTATTTATTTCTAACATTTTGAGAAAGAAAGGTGATTGTAGTTCAGCCAAAGTGACTACAAGTGCTGCATATGAAAACCTGTTTGGGGAGAGAAGGGGAATCAGTGTGTAAGGGGGTCTCACAGACTTTTATACTTTTATTTAATCCTCACAATTCTAAAAGAGGACTATTACAATTACAAAATTACTGACGCTGAATCTAAGCCCCAGAGAGGTGTCACAGCTAGGAGGTGGTCAAACACATATTTCTATGCAGGTTTATCAAATGGTTCCCAAACTGATACACTCTCATTTTGCTGACACTTTTTAAAGCCATGAAATATAAATTTGAAAGTTCTGTAATATAAGTGTGGAAACCTAAAGATACCTAAGATACATTTCTTTTAAAATGTTTTCATAACACTAAGGCATGTATATTTGAAACAGCGAGGCAACTGGAATAAGCACAAATTGATCACTGGAATGGAATACGTAACACGAAATAGGGCTTTCATAGAGAGTAATTTCTTTCTTACAACAACTGTTTGAGTATTAATTTAAAGCTGAGAAAACTGAGGCTCAGAGAGAGTAAGTAAATTGCCTGAGGTCACATCACTAGTAAATGGCAAGTGAAGGATGCGAACCCATGTTGTCAATGTGCCATTTGTGACATCATGCTAACACCACGTACTACTGAGAGTAGGCTAACTGCTAGGACAGACAGATCAAAAACTTTACAATGGATCAGACACAACAGAAGTTTATTTTTTTCTCACATAACAGTAGTAGGTGGGAAACAGGTTTTGGGGTAGCTCTCCACACGGTGATCCAGGGACTCAGGCTGAGCAAGCCTTGGCCATCCTTGCCTTGCCGTATGGCCTCCAGTTGGGCTGGGTGTCATTTCCATTTGAGCTGGCTGGATGGGAGAGGGCATGGAGGAGCCTGCAAGGGAGTTTTTATTTTTTATAGTCCAAGCCTGGAGGTAGTATACATCAGGTATTTTCATATTCCACTGGCTGGAAGGCAGTTATATGGCCACACCAAAGACAAGCTGAGAAATATAATTTAGACACATGTCCAGAAATAAAAAGGAGAACATGATTTGGGTGAAGAAAATACTCTCTACCCCGATGACTTAGAAAATGAATCTCCTTTTTTTTTTTTTTTTTTTTTTTCTTTTTTCTTTTTTTTGCGGTACGTGGGCCTCTCACTGTTGTGGCCTCTCGCGTTGCGGATGGAGCACAGGCTCCGGACGCGCAGGCTCAGCGGCCATGGCTCACGGGCCCAGCCGCTCCGCGGCACGTGGGATCCTCCCGGACCGGGGCACGAACCCACGTCCCCTGCATCGGCAGGCGGACTCCCAACCACTGCGCCACCAGGGAAGCCCCATGAATCTCTTTTAAAGGGAGAAAAGAATAGGCCCAGGAACAGTGGAGACTACTAGAAATTTGTGGGGAAAGCATTGTAGATGGGTTGTATTAGTTCATAATCAGGCTCTGGAATTAGGTAGCTTGATATCAAAGCCTAAAGCCACTGATCATTACGTGATTTTTAGCTTTACCCTCTCTGTATCTTACTTTTTCTCATTATTAAAATGAGGACAGAGATATATACTTAAACAGTTACTTATACCTATATGGAGTTGATTCTAAGATTTAATGTTGAAAAATCATGGTACAGAAGGCTAATTGCCTTCTTCCTTTTTCATAATAGAACCTTCTAAGTTTGAGATGGACTTATGTTCCCCAGGCAGACCCTACATTTCCCTGACATTTCCGGTAAACAAGGTGTGGCCACGTCAATCAATTCATGGCAATGAGATATGAGCATAATATAAACCAAATCCTTAACAGCAGGCTGTTTGCCCTCCATTTTCTCTTTGGGTAGGGATGTCCCTTTTGTCTTTTTTTCTGAAGGAGGAAACATGGGTGAGTGTGACGAACCAGTTTCAAACCTACAGAGGAGGGAACACGTTGAAGGAGGGTGAAGCAACACCACAGAAGGTACCCGAGTCCCTGGATGATGCTGGCAAAGACAGCTGCCCTAACTCCCTGCACTGCTCGCCATCTTAGACGTCTATGTGAACGAGAAGTAATTCGTCTTGTGTAAAGCCTTCATTTCAGTCTCTATTAAAGCACCCAAACCAACACCTAGCTCTTACAACATCTAGAGTACCTAGAACAGTGCCACCATATAGCAAATGCTCAACAAATGATGACTCCTCTCACTATTTCACAGGGAGCGTATAACCAGAGCCCATTTCCCAAGTCTACTCTGAGGAAAGCTACCTTATAATGATAAGCATTAACAGTTCTCAGAATAAAAGCAGGGATATGGGTGGATGGGGTCAAATAGTACTGAGAAAGATACTGCATTAAAAGTAAATGAGTTCCGGGCTTCCCTGGTGGCGCAGTGCTTGAGAGTCCGCCTGCCGATGCAGGAGACGCGGGTTCGTGCCCCGTTTCGGG
>NW_006794797.1:339112-423085 GCF_000442215.2 Lipotes vexillifer | reverse complement strand
GTATGTAGGGTTTCCTAAACTTGTTAGACGCATGGCACCCTTTTTCAAGCATGTATTATAGAGATAGGGTTCTGTGGACACAACTTGGGAGAAACATTTTACTAGAGAATGAATTTCAAAAATTCTCAGTGAACCAGGCTAAGATTATCCTGAGAAAGCACCCTACACTTACAGTATGGCACGAGTATATAAAAGAATATTAATTCATATTTATTATAAATAAAACCGTACTTCTATATTCTTCATACTGTCTTCAAAATAAATCCACTGAGTAGCTAAATATAGTAACCTCTGAGTCAGTCATGAATTTCAAAACCAAGTAGTTAGTATTTCCTGAGTAACCACAGAGCTAGAGCATCAGGAACCAAGAAGGAAAAAGGAAATGACAGAGGGGATACAAAACCATGGCTACCCTGATTTTGATGGAGAGCATTTCCGAAACCTAGATATAGTTTTCTATCCAAGCCATTCCAAGCAGATGAATTAATAAGTACATGTCAGGGGAAAAAAATTGCCTGGAAATCCAAAAACAACAAAACCACAAGAGGAAAAGAAGCATGAAGTCAATTATGGCTAACATGTCAAGTTGACCACAAATTCTTATATTAATAAGAACGCTCTACGCGTATCACAATGGATCTCCCTTAGAGACATTCTGATAGCTAAATACTGCATTTCGGTGATTGCACAGTTACATTAAGTCCAAAGTGTTTAGCTAGGAGTCCATCTTCAAGAGAGAAAACAAACAGCACTTAAAATATAGAACAAATTAGAAAATACGGTTCCATGAATTTGGATAGAATTGATAGACTAGCAAGCCAGAAGAGCCTGCTTTAATCTTCTTTCTCTCCTCCCATTTGAATACAAATTGGAGGAAAGACAGTAGGAATCTAAAGTAAGATCCCTCCTCAACATTTGAAGATGACTATGTTTTTATGAGCCAGCTGTTAGAAGAGAAACGCAAAGATTCTCTGACAGGCGCTTAAGAGGAAAGCACTAACAGTTGAAAAAAGGTGAGCCAATTAAACCACTTATGCCTAATACAGTTCTGCATAGTCCAAGCACCTGGCTGGGAGTAAACATTTACTTTCTGCTGCATGATATTTAATCAGTTCCTCAGGTGGTGGAGGGCTCCATCCAGAAGGGCGGTTCTCTCTGACCTTACTCATCTCTCTCTTTTTTTTTAAACATCTTTATTGGGGTATAATTGCTTTACAATGGTGTGTTAGTTTCTGCTTTATAACAAAGTGAATCAGTTATACATATACATATGTTCCCATATCTCTTCCCTCTTGCGCCTCTCTCCCTCCCACCCTCCCTATCCCACCCCTCCAGGAGGTCACAAAGCACCGAGCTGACCTCCCTGTGCTATGCGGCTGCTTCCCGCTAGCTATCTACCTTACGTTTGGTAGTGTCTATATGTCCATGTCTCTCTCTCGCCCTATCACACCTCACCCTTCCCCCTCCCCATATCCTCAAGTCCGTTCTCCAGTAGGTCTGTGTCTTTATTCCTGTCTTAACCCCTAGGTTCTTCATGACATTTTTTTTTCTTAAATTCCATATATATGTGTTAGCATACGGTAGGACAGCCTCGTCAATAAGTGGTGCTGGGAAAACTGGACAGGTACATGTAAAAGTATGAGATTAGAACACTCCCTAACACCATACACAAAAATAAGCTCAAAATGGATTAAAGACCTAAATGTAAGGCCAGACACTATCAAACTCTTAGAGGAAAACATAGGCAGAACACTCTATGACATAAATCACAGCATGATCCTTTTTGACCCACCTCCTAGAGAAATGGAAATAAAAACAAAAATAAACAAATGGGACCTAATGAAACTTACTCTTAATTGGAAACACTGTTTAATGTTCTGTGTCCCCAGTACCTCCTCGGTGTATCACCATTGTTATTTGAGCCCCATTAGACCAGTCACACCCTCAAACTCAGCACTCCTTTCGTGGGGGGGTGGGTTACAAACTCAGGGATTTACAAAGTTTCCTGGGATTTCCTGCCAGGTGCTGAGAAACGAAAGGCAGTTTTCGGATGGATAGGAGGAAGCGAAGGTAAAAGAGGCTCAGCAGCGAAACACGAGGACTCCTTACATTTAATTAGGGAATGGATGAGTAGAAAGTTATCCCTGTTTCCACGATTTGGAAAAGTAGTTAGTAACCGATGTGTTTGAAATATTTGGGGGCAATAAAATACATTCGATGAATTAACATAATCCCTCTGAACACTAAAACTTAAAGAAACATGAAAGGTGGCACTAGAAGGGATTTTAAAACATCCAGAGAAATGTCTCTATTTTATGGTTGGGAAGAGGACACACCGTAGAGGGTTGATTTGCCCAGCCAATCAGATAGATTGGTTAATGGTAACATTAGAATGCCACCCCGCTTTGACTCTCAGTCCGAGTAGAGGTTAAGATCACTGACTGGACAGACTGTCTAGTTTGAATCTTGGCTCTCCTACTGTTTGGCTGTATGAATTTGGGCAAGTATTTGCCTTCCCTATCCACCTCCTTAGCTGGGAAATGAGAGTATTAATAGTACCCACCTCATAGGGTTGTTCTGAGGATTAAATGAGCTTATACGTGTAAAGTACTTAATACAGCTTCCGGCACAATATAAGTGCTATATAAGTGTTAAGGATTTCTGCTTTTCTCCCTGTCGCCTGACTTTGGCAAACACTATCATGCAATGGTAGAAATAGGCGTTTGTCTTGCCACTAGAGCTACTCAAAACCAACACCTATAAGAGTATCTCTGCCTGCCATGCTATCAAACAGGCATGAGAGCTTGGGAACGCTGCCCTCAATCCCACAGAGAGAGCTCTGGTGAGGTCTGGGAGGAGGTCATGAAGCAGAAAAGTCTACCTGACCTATAGCTCTTCACTACTCCTCAGCTTCCTTGTTCTTTGGAGTTGGATGGATTTCAAGACTGGTTGGGAGCTTGAGTTTCTTTGCCTGATGAAACAGACAAGAACTAGACAAGGGGCTAAAAATGCTTTTGCTACGCATTTTCCTATCATGACCAACCCGAAGCTAACAGCAGCCATTTACAGCTAAGGTGGCAAAATAAAGTAACCTGTGGCTTTCAGCTCTTCCATCAGCAAGTGCTGGAAGGTTGATAATATTTGTTATTTCTGAATCTCATGGCCATCTGGGAGCACAGTTATCTTTGTAGAGCCCTTTGATGTCTTTGGAAAAGGGCAATGCCAGAGACCTAAGTTGCACTATTGCTGATTTGCTGACCGGGGAGCTGCTTTATTCCATCACTTCCTCCCCAGTCCTACTTTTCTGAGTGACATTTGCCCATATTAAATAAGGCAGCTGTTAGGAGACAGATTTGCGATGAATCATAGAAAAATGAAATGTTATCTTAAAACTGTTTCTGTTCTTTGAACCTGGTTGGCTTCTCTTCCGGACAAGGCTGGTGACTCAGGCTGGGCTTGTCCAGGTGAAATCAAACAAATATAAGTAAATGCTTTGGCCATTTCAGAACATGCTGGCTCAACTCTGTGGAACTATCCTGATGGGCTAGAGTCAAGTGGAACAGTAAACTCTTTGGTTCCTGTCTTACTAGATTGCGTTTATGTCGCATGGTCTTGGAGGGCAACAATAGTTGCTACAATTTGTTGAATTATTTTGTGCCAGAAATTTTAGACTATTGGCTTTCTTTTTCTTTTTTAAAATCTCAGCTGCTACAAAGTAATACATTTTTACATTACGAACTGTTGCATACCACACATATACATTCCGACAATTAAGAGTCTTATGAAACAACTTACCCTAAATACATACAGTGCACTGCAATATTTTCTCTTCTGTGTTATTTTGGGGTTCTAAAATGCCAGTTTTGAGCCATTAAATTGATTTTAAGTCTCACGAATGGACTGCAATCTACAGTTGAAAAACACTGCCTTAGACCAATTTATGCCTCGAAATAAGCTTTCACGGCAGATATTTGTATCAGATTCCATGCAACATAGTTCAGTAGAGAACATTTAATACGGGGAACCAGTTACAAGGGCTTAGAAGAGCTGAAATGCCAAACAGGGAACAGTGAGGAAGTCCAGGTAATGGCAACCGCAGGAAAAGGCTATCTTCACGGAGGCTGGAGGGACTGAGGGAAAGGTGCTGTTATCAGAGCGCAGAAGCCGGGCCACCTGCAGGGACCTGGGACAGCAGACTGTGTAGCAGGAAGTGGGATCAGGGAAAGTGGGACCCCAGAAAGTGAGCTGTGCTGGGGTGGCTGGAACCAAAAGAGGAGTGACAGTCACTATCAGAGATGCCTCTGAGAAGGTAAAAGAGGGAGAGAGACAAAGAAATGACTTAACTTTCCCCACCCTCCAATCGCCTACCATTTCCTCCCATTGGTCAAATCTACTCAGCAGCCAGTGGAAATGTAGTTTTCAGGGATCAGCTCTGAGATCCAGAGGTAAACAGGGGGAGCTACCTGAGAGCCAGCAGACAAACGACCTGCACACCCAGGGACAGCGTCATGGATGTGTAACCTGCCATGTCACACAGGCACTAAAGGGCTCTTGCGCTTGATTTAATGCTCTGCTATCACCATCCCGAAATTCATAATATTGTTTGAACAGAGGATCCTGCGTTTTCATTTTGCACTGGGCCCGTGAAGTGCGTAGCTGTTCCAGTGCACAGCATCATTATTCCAACTGTACAGATGAGAATACTGTGGCTCAAAGAGTTTATCCAGTTTACTGGGTGTTTCACAAAAGTGAATAAAGGGCAATTTGAAACCAGCCTGGTAGGAGGCCAAAGTCCACCCTCTTTCCAGTAAGCCACAGGTCAATTCCATCTCCCCAACAGAACTAAAAAGCAGAAGGGCAAATCATGCAGGTAAATCTCTTCAGGTTCACTAAGGGACTCACATTCTCCGCCGCTGCAGCTCAGAGGATAATTCCTGCTAGTCCCTTTGGGCCACTGCACGCCCAAATAAACATTAACTCAGCCCTTGGGGGCTTGTTAACAACAGCTGAAAAGATGCAAATAGGATTTTCTCCTGTTTCTCTGCTGAAGAAGCAGCTGTAATTAACAGTGGAGAAATGGAACACTCGTTTTTTTCTTCAAAATTTGCCTTGCAAGAGGGATGTAAAGGAGAAAACACACACAGACTTGACTTCAGTGGTCAACTCCCTTCTCGACCCTTACTAAGAAATGAATCGAAGCTATGGGTGCTGACTTCTCTTCCAAATAGCAGTCACCTCTCTTCCCTTCTCCCCTTTGTCTGCTGTCAAATTTTTAGACATGAGGTTTTCCTACAATAAAAGCTTCCTAGCCTCACTTTCTGGGGTAATCCTGGTCTTACTAACAGTTAAATCAGGAATTCAGCCAAACAAATTTGGCAGGAATCAACTCAGAGGGAACAACATTAATTAACGCAAAGAATCCCTAATGTAATTAGTATAACGTCTCTATCTTAATATTTCAGCGATCATTCGTTGTTAGTTAGAAAACCTCACATGGTCTTTGCCTCATATGGTCTTTGCCTTTTGTATGGCTTATAAGACTTGAAGCAGAGTTTAATGCTACGGTATTTAATACAACAATATATTATTACTGTTCAACTTCATGTCATTTCATACACAATAAAGTGTCACTAGTTAGTCATCATTATCACCTTTTTTCTTCCCATTCCGTCTCTACAGGGTTCCCTGCAACCTGAGCAACACAAGAAAAGCCTAATTATCAGAGCCTCATAGCCAGTCTCTGAGATCAATTCTATATCAATTCTAGACAGATAAGGAAAGTACTATCTGGAGAGATGCTGGGAACAGGCCCTGGGGCTTCTGGCCTAACTAGAATGTAAAGATGGTCTTGGGCAAATCTCCTACCACTATTTCATATTCTTTTCCTGGGATAAGCTCAATTTTTCATTCCCCAGGTACAGCTTCATAAGTCTACACTGAGTATTCCCTCAATAAACATCTACTGAATGTCTACTATGTACCAGGCAGGCAAAATACTGAGGACTTAAAAATGAATAAGACATGACCTCTACTCGAAAAATCATGGACTCGTTGAGAAATCTCAGATAATTAATTTTCACATCCTGTGACTGTAATTCACATCTGTGGCCATGGCATGAAGCAGGGAAGGAATGAGTAACAAGCCTGGTTAAAAGCCTAACAAAGACTTAACAGAGGAGGTGCCTCTTGAGTACTGACAATATAAACCAGAAAGTCATCCACAAAATTATCATCACTAGTAGCAATAAGATCCCTCAGCTAAAACAGAGATAACTACTTTAAGAATACAGACCCTAAGCCTATTTGCCAATTTGTCAGCTTCCAGTTTTGGGAAAATGACGGTATCAGATTCAGAAGTGGATGATCACTTGCTTTACTCTGAAGGGTCTTCATTTCTGTGTGTTTCAGTTTGTAATTATAAGAATCACCTGGAGGGAAGAATCAGGCTCTCCAGACAGACATACTTCTGAGCGTTTGTGTAAACAGGCAAGTTTGGGGAAAACTGCATTATTCTACTTCATCCACGTCTTACTGAGGCTTTTTATACTTCTGAGAAGTGAGGATGGGGACTGTGGGAAAAGAGAAAAGCCATCTGCAAGCACAGCAATTGAGGGATTCAGGACCGCAGAGTTTTGGGTTCAGTTCCAGAGGGGGGGGCAGTTCACAAGGATGTGCCGGGTACATCATTCAACTTTACATCAGTCCCGTAAACCGAGGAGACCCTATTTGATCACACTGACACATAGAGCTTCAGACAGAAGGGATGTTTAAAACGGGAGCATGCCCTTGCTCAGGGTTGTAATTAGAAAAAGAAAGGAGGGATTCTCCCCTTATATCCGCTAGCACACGAAAGAGCAAAGCTCTCCCTTACAAAGTATTTCCTTTAGGAGATGCACCAGAAGCAAACACTACCTGGTGATTTCAACCGCTCTCTGTGTTCTTTCTTTTTGTTCTCCTCTCACGTCTTCCTCAATTATCACCTGTATGAACCACCGCTGGTTTCTCTATTTTCCTTCCCTTTTTTCCCTCCTCTCTCTCCCTTTGACCCTCTCTCTGCCCTTTCTTCTGACAGTTTTTCTACCCACTCCTTTGACTCTTGAGCCCTTGAATTTCCTCCAATCTTTCCCCCTTTATGGAATGACATTCGTTCCCCCACCACCCTTGTCATCCCCCCTTCCATTCTCTTTCCTCTTGCTTTCAAGATCCGAAGGGTCTTGCTTAGGTTTTCCTTCTGTTTTCTTTCCCACTGAGATAAATATGCTCTTCAGAAATTCTAGCAAGTTTTATTTTTTTAAGTGTAGCAATAAAATAGCTACCGTTTACTCAGCACCTGTTATGTTCCAAATAACAGTATGGAATTTGCAAATATTAGTCCCCTTAATCCTTTTAATAGCTCTCAGATGTAGAATAGAAAGTTCCATTGTATAGAGGAAGAAGGCTAGACTCAGAAAAGTTGACTTATTTACCCAAAGCATCATACATAGAAAGAAAAGAGGTTTGTCCATGTTAATATCAGAAGTCACCCAAGGCTTTGTGTCATTCCGGTAGAGATTGTAGCTAATAAACAAGGTAAAATATAAGCTCATTGTTCTTCTTTATGCTCTAATGATTTGGTGATTCTTCGCATAAAAAGTCATATTATTTACAGCCACGAATAATGTTGGTCTCAGTTATTATTGAACATGGAACTTTTATTTTCCCCTTGAACTTTGTGGTATTAATGGGAAATCTTCAGGGAACTTATCTAGGGAACATATACAGATATTAACTATGGCTTCCTGGATATAATGCTTCAAGTACACTGGGCTTGATGGTGGTTCTGATTTGGACCAGCTGGGGAACTGACTGTGTAGGTCTGGTTGGAGTTCATTCTATAGTGGAAGCAAAATAGAACCAGGAAGAAACAGGATATTTGGATCCTCATCTCAATTTTACTACCTACCAGCTGAGGGACCCTGGGCCTGAATCTGCTCATTGGTAAAACGAAAATTTTGGACTAGATGGTCTCAAAAGTCCCTTCTACTTCTCGTAGTCTTATGTTTCAACGTTTTTCCTGGATCCCCAAATCAACCCGTTCAGGCAACTGAACTCTGCATGTGCCCAAGCATGGTCATGATCCAGCAACCCTCTACGTTAACGGGGAAGCTTAGGAACAAGGTGGAAAAGGAATGGATGTATATGATGTGTGTGGGTGGAAAGATGTTTGGGCTTCCACCCCACCGCTCACTCCATGAAGCCCCAGCCTTCCTAATATAATTAGTAGAGAAATCATAAAGCTGTTATCAAGGCAACTGACAGACACTCAAGTATGATTTTCACTCTGATTCATGGAGGATGTTTTAATTACACCAAAGATGCTGCAGTAGGAATTAAACTGTATTTAATAAACAGGCATGTAATAGATGTTCCATGACTGCATGATTTAATAGACAGTATTGTCTTCTGCTGTCCGTATTAGTTTTGTATTGCTTCTGTGACAAATGATCATAAACTTACTCCCTTAAAACAACATACATTTTTTATCTTACAGTTCTATAGAAGCGTGGAATGGGTCTCACAAGACTAAAATCAAGATGTTCTCAGGGCTTCCTTTCTGGAAGCTCGAGCGGAGAATCTTATTCCTTGCCTGTTTCAAGCTTCTAGAGGCTGCAAGTGTTCCTTGGCTAGTGAAATTCCTTCCTCCATCTTCAGAAGCAGCAAGAATGGCTTGAGTCCTTCTCCAATCTTATCACTCCCACCTCTTCTGTCTCCCTCTTCCATCTTTAAGGAATCTTATGATTATTTTAGGCCTACCTGGATAATCCAGAATAGTCTCTCTATTTTAAGGTCAACTGATTAGTAACCTTAATTCCACCTGCAACCTGATTCCCCTTTGCCATGTAACATGACATATTTACAGGTTTCAGGGATCAGGGCATAGATATCTTTGGAAGGTCATTGTTCTGCCTACCACACTGTCCATTTTTTTCTGGGTTTAAAAGTTTGATAGGAACAGGAACACTTTATGAAGCTTTAGTGAGACAGCTTATTAGTTCTGGCATCAATCTCTATCAAGAAGCTTTGATAAACTTGCAGTGAAAGTAGACACTCACATAGGGATGAAAAGTCATTCCTCTCATTGCTAATTAAGCTGACTTTGCCAATAAATTTTTAGAAATGAAGGACTTGTACATATTTCAAAAGAGACTTCAGTTTATCTTTATAGGAGAGAGATGCTGATATATTTTTTAACACAGTAGGGTTGTTTAAGATCATTCGGGTACCCCCTCTGAAATTCACAAGATTTATTCCTTTACTTAGAACATCAGTCAACAGCCTCCTAAAGAACGCGTATTTTATCAGTTACCTGCAAGAAATTTAGTCTGCCACCTTATGAAATTTTTACCATAGCACTGCATGTGAGCATAAATAAAATGAAATAGTATTGGTATTATTCAGCATTATGAATAAGGGAACTGACTGAATAAAAAATCAAGAATGGTTGACTCTAACCCTTAATGGCTTTGGAGCAGCTGGCGCCAAAAATCAATATACAAAAGTCAAAGAATGTCAATGTGCTTATTTTCCCTATGAAAATTCTCCAGGAGTTCTGCTGGGTTTCTTATTGCTCTCGTCTTTCAAATGCCAACTGAGAAATAGCTGTCATTTTTTTATCTTCATGTCAGGTCAACTGAAAGGAAATGCCAAAATGGAAAACAAATATCTAACAGCGTCTAGAAAACTCCGGCATGTTATTTCCTTGTATCCCTAAATTTGAGACTAAAAATAAATCCTGATTTATTTCTACTATAAAGTATGACACTTTCAACACAACGTATAATTAAATTTTAATAAGACAATTATTTTATTTTAACTGGGCTTAAAATAATATTTACCAGGGGTGAATAAGAAAGGAAGAAAATGCAGTTTTTATTCTTCAATTTCATTTTTATGACAGAAGTCTCTGTGCAATAGAACAGCCCAATTTCAATTTTTTTAAAGAGGGAATAAATTACACATGCATTTTCAACAACTCTAACCACTCATTCTAGTTTTCCTTCTGCTCCTCTTTTCTCTCTCTCTATAATTTATTGTGAATATATTGTTAGAGTAGTCAAATTACTAAAGAAATATCTGTAACATTAATCATCACATCTGAAGCAGGCTGGATAGCACATATTTTTATGAGCTCATTATACAAAAGAAATACTCTAAGGCACTGATTGCCATTTTATGGGCCTTTCTTAGACAAGGTACTGTAGGTCCAGAACTGCCAACCATCAGATCCCCATCTTTACTCTCATCTCAAGATGAATCCACTTGCCACGATGCAACCTGAGCCCACCGAGACGATCGCCTATGCAAAGAGTTGTATGATCCAAACACATTGCAACTGACTTCCATATGGTGACCAGTTGGTGACAAAATAAAACTGCATGTGGTTACATGCACAAGCTGTCTGGCTGTTATAAAAAGAAAATTTTGACCAATATGATTAAATCAGGATGTATGTTAAAATATAATGGTTAAATTCAAAGAACAAATTAAGTGTCACTCCCATGAGCAAAATCTGGAAAAACAAAGGAGACACACGCAAGTTTCCACAGGTGTTTGCACACCAAATATGTCTAAAGCAGTTATCACACGGCCATAGGTACACACAACTTGTGTGCCTTTCTCTTCTCAACTTGCTTTTTCTTTCTATAATTCTGTATTCTGAGGGAGCAGTCAAGTCTGTCCATTTGGCAGAATTAGCAGCACATCAAGAACTGCTCTCTACGGGGGGATGAGATGGAGTTTCCAGAAGAATTTCCACTAATCAAAAAAAAAAAAAAAAAAAAAAAAAAAAAAAAAAAAAAAAAAAAACACATGCACCTGCGTGTCTGGAGCCTGTGCTCCGCAACAGGAGAGGCCACAGCAGTGAGAGGCCCGCATACCAAAAAAAAAAAAAAAAAAAAAAAAAAAAAATCCCAGGCAGGAAAAAATAGAAGCATGGAACCTGTTATCCAAAGTGGCCACGTTTGGCCATCCAAGGGTTACATCACCACAGAACTTTGGGGGAAAAATTACTATTAATCACAATATGTTTTTAACTTATGCACCCTAATTACAAATATAAGTAATAAGAACATTAAGAGTTGCATTTCCTAGTAAATGCCTTCCTCCTAGGCAGTATTTATAAGCCTTGAAAAGCCCAACAGAATGGGCTTGAGTGCCATCCTATAAATAATGAGATACAGACTCAAGGGATTTAAGACAAGCCACTCAAGGGCTGTAGTACTGTTTGGAATCCAGAACTGCTTAGTTCCAAAGACTGATCTTTTTGTACAGCAGTAAATTGAAAAGGTTTTTCCTCCTTTAGCAGGGGAAGTCTTCAACGGATAAAGGCAGAGCAGGTTTGAGAGAAGTTGGGGTGGGAAGATCCCAGAGCCTCGAGCCCCACCCCATGCTCACTCCCATTTCCTTCTTCACGGAGCAGTCTTGGACCTTTCTAGAATCTTAGGTCTCCAAAAACAAAACAAAACAAAGCAAAACAAAACCCCCCAGCAGCCTGAAAAGCACTGTGCTACATTAACCTGCTGTCTTCTTACCTTTATTACAATTTCCATTGTCTCTCCCCGGATGATGTTCTAGAAAGGCACCAAGACACCTCCAAGATGGATGGTGTACCTGCTGGGCTTTCCTGCTGGGCCAGGTACGTAACGGAGTGCGTGGAGATATGTGTGTCTGTTACTCTCCATCACAGCACTTAGCACAATTTTTAACTGTTTGTCAATGTCTTCATTTATATTCTGGCTCCCTCCCTAGACTGTAAATTCTCAGGGTGGGGGTGGGGGAAGAGCAATTGTCACTTTTCCTTCTGTATTCCCCAGCACCTAGCATACAAAAGTCTTTGTCAACTGTCTCAAGATTGTTAAAGGTGAATTTGAAAGCAAGAATCACTTTTTCTCCAAGTAAGCTTCTGAAAAGAAAACCCTCCATCCAACACACAGAGTCATTCTCCAACGAAGTCTACTCAACTGCCCAATTCTAACTGCAAAGCCCTTTTACAAAGGGCTAACTGAAAGGCACATTAAAAAAAAAAAAAAGAAAAAAAAGCACATTTCAACAGAAAATTCACTTCATCTGCTTTCCATAACCAAAGAGCCTCAAAAGACTACATCTGGTACATTGACATATTAGTATAAATTACAAAATTCAAAATCTCAGTACAGCTTGGAAGGAAAGAGACACACAGAACAGTTTCTGACTTCTATAGTTAATGGGGGAAAAAAACCACTTGGTGCATGTGGGTTTTCAGTTTGTTTGGTTTTAATTTTTCCTCCACATTAAACATAACCATCATGCTATTTTTTTTTGACATGCTCTTAACCTTGCATCTGCCTCAGCATCTCATTTATTGCTTGCTATATGACTAATCAAATTTATCACTTAGAACCAATAGCTAAAAAGCTCACTTCAGCTAAACTCTTCATAGATACAATAAAAGAACACAACATAATCTAGGTCATTTTTTGTTTTTGTTTTTTCCATGTTCCATATCTGCTTTCCCTAAAAAAAAAAAAAAAGGAAGAAAGTCTGCTTCCCCCAAACAAGAAAGTCTGAAAAAATCTGCTGGCTTCCTTCCTTCTCTCCAAGGAATAAGCTTTCTGTTTTTATCCCCGATCATTGTTTCCTATGTTTTGAGCAACCCTGATTTGTGTGTGTGGACAAGGAGTAAGCAGTCATAGGTGGAAGTCTGTCTTGGAATTCTTTCCGTGGAGAAAGTGAACCCCAGAAACTGAGGCCCCGGGGAAGGTGTACGTGTGGGGAGAGGATTAGAAACACTTGCATTCCAGAATGAGGACAAGCCAGTTAGATGAATAAGTACAGAATTCTAAATGCTTCTGATTATTTTCAGCCTCTATTTATGCTGCCCTTAATGTCCACTGAAATAAGTGGGATACATGCAGTTGCATATTCTATTTGGGTATAATTTAATAGTCAGAAATGAGATATCAGAAAATGTCTGAAAAAAGCAGTATGTGGAATAAATACATATTTTATTCCACATACTAATAACCAGAACGGTCCCTTGCATTGCTTAGTATGCCCCTAAAAATAAGTCATTTATAATAATCATTCAATCCAATTACAGGTTATCCCTTGTGGAGGTGATTAGTTCTTTCAGATTCCCTGAAGTTTTTATTACTGAGACTCAGTATCACCAGGTGTCATGAATAACCAGGCAACTCCAACAACTGGAATATCACCTACTTTGACAGTTTCTGGCTTGACTATAAACTTTATCAATGATTCAGACTCCTTGGTTCTCCTTCTGCCACTGGCCAGCTGCCTCTTGGCCCTTGGAATTTCACTAAAATATGGGGAAAAGACCCAAATTTGCTCTATTTCCTCATATCTAATAAATAATTGGTATTTGTGGTATCTAAAACCATGAACTGTCCTAAAAAAACAGACTTTCATTTTTAATAAAGGTTGCACTGTATAATGAAAAGAGCACTGCCTTTAGGATCAGAGGACCACGGGGTCTTGAGACAGGCCTGGCTGACTCTGCTAATTACCAAGCCTCAGACTTAACTGATGAGAATTTCAGCTTCTTCATCAGTAGCGAGGTTTTATAACTATTAGCCTCAGGCATTATTGTGATGCTCAAATCAAATGAGTTAATTATATTCAGGTGCTTCCTGTATTAAGTACAATACAAATGTTATTTTGAGTTTACCCCTTAAAAATCTTGCACACTAGGGCTTCCCTGGTGGCGCAGTGGTTGAGAGTCCGCCTGCCGATGCAGGGGACACGGGTTCGTGCCCTGGTCCGGGAGGATCCCATGTGCCGCGGAGCGGCTGGGCCCGTGAGCCATGGCCGCTGAGCCTGCGCGTCCGGAGCCTGTGCTCCGCAACGGGAGAGGCCACAACAGAGAGGGGCCCGCGTACCGCAAAAAAACACAACAAAATCTTTCACACTATTCCTCGTAGTGGTGGTAGCAGCAAAGTGTGACAACACTGCTGGCTCTGAGTTTTTTTTTTTTTTTTTTTTTAAGACCTAATGAGAAAGACAGAGAGAGAATAGAGAATTTGATCTAAGCATCTCCCGGTCACAGATTCAGCCTCCCCATCCCAAGCTCGTGTCCTTCCCCAGACCCTTCCCTGCCACATACACTATCAACCTCTCCAGGCGGAGGCTCCACATCCTGCTTTCATCCTCTGTGTTCTAACACAAACATCTACAGTGGGAGGATGTTTCTTTACACAAACATGTATGGTTGAGAAACCTTCATGTTTTGAAGGTTCAGTTTCACGTTCAGCTTCATGTTTTCTATCCATTCAGCTGAGGTTGAACCACAATCTTTCCACTCTATGGCCTGGCTTTAAACCAGCCAAACAAACCTTGTCCTCAGTCCCCGTCAGCCTACGAGATGCTGCCTGACCTGTGACCAAGGTCCAGCAACTAGTGTGAAGCCTTGGACTTCAGTTTCTCACCTTTCAATCTCCAAATCACTTCACTGTCACACCTTCCCTTCCACCATGTTTTCCTCCATTCCTGTCCCACTCCTACCTCTTCCTTTTGGCTCTCCCTAAGTCCATCCTGACCTAAGGTGACGTCATTCATCTCCACCTTTGACCGGATGGCACTTCCCAGTTTCTACATCCAGGGCAAGTTCTTTGCTATAAGGCTAGATCTGTACATTTGAACCAGGTTCCATGGATTGTCACTATATGCCTTAGAATGCATGAGAAGATTCTATAATTATATTTAAAGATGTAATTCCTATTCCCTATCTAAGGAGTTCACAAATGTGAAACCTGAGGGCCAAACCTGGCTGCCACAGTAATGCAGAGGGTCAGCAATAAACACCTGGGAGGTGAATCAGGGTTTCATGTCCCAAGTCCAATGTGCTCTCACCTCATCATCTTCTTAAACAACTGTAACGTGTTTCATCTTTGCTAATGAAAACCCAGGTGCCCAGCTTCCTCAGTTGTCACTGGGCAAGAGGCAAATTTGGAGCCGACTGGTGAAAAGGCTTGGAAGGTGCAGTGCAGAATTATAAAAGTCAAGCCGTTTGAAAGGAATCCTTCTGCCAAAACATTTTACACGAAAAGTGGTCCATGGCACTAAATTAAAGTATTAAAAAGTCAGACAATTTAATGGAGTTATATTTCACCTAACAGAGTCAAGGCTTCAAACGCTCTCAGGAAACAACTAACAATAAACCTGATGTGCTTAACACTCTGGGATTTCTGGGATCCTGTCGAAATCATTCATGACCAAGACATTATTTCTGAGGCTTTGTTTAAGAGCAATATATATCTAGTGGGGGAATCCAAAGGACAGAACCAAAACATGTACACCCAGGACCCCATGTGCCAACCTTCTGTGGTTATGCCTTCAGTTGGAATGTATGATGTGGGTGTCTTTTAGTTTGATGTACAATTTGAATGCATTACTTTCTGAAACTGTACCATCAAGATCACTAAGGAGACCTTCATATTGGCAACGCCAATGGAAACTTTTCTACCTTCTCCTCAATGAACGCTCCCTCGATCCTGAGGTGCTTTCATGACACCACGCTCTCCTGGTCTCCTCTCACCTTACGACTGCTGCTTCTCGGGTTTTGCTGGTTTCTCCTCCTCTATCAACTTTTAATACTGAAGTCTCAAGGCTAAGATCAGGCCTCTCTCATTTTCTCTATCTACATTCTACCAGGGTTATCTCATCCACCTAACGGACTTAAATAAATCTATATTCCAATGACTTCCAAATTTCTCTCTCTACCCCTCACCTCCTCATTGGATTCCAGACGCTTCTAGACAATTGCTTACATCATCACTGGGATAAAAAATAGATATCTCAAATTCATGGCATTTTTCACCCCTCCAAAAACCCCCCACCAAACACTCCCCAAATATTCTCTATCTCATTCTATACCACCACTATTTATCTAATTACTTAAGCCACAAACAGGCATTAACCTTATTTGCTTCCCTTCCTTCCCTAATTATAGCTAATTATTTGGTGAGTTCTACTGACCTTATCTCCAAAATATATTCCATGTGATATAATGGCTGGATTTCCTGCATCCATTTTGGACCACGAGATGACCTTAACAACGGAAGCTACACATGATAAGAACAAGATAAAAAGATCTTGGGTCCTTTATATCACAGAGCACCATTAACGGCTCTGAACAGATTTTACATAAGAGAGAAACAAACTAACTTGTTTAAGTGAATAAAATAAAATAGGATTCCAATTTCTCTTCTTTTGCACCTACCCACTAATTCCACTCTAACCCAGTATCACGTCTTCCCTGGAACACTCAAATAGCCCCTATCTGGTTTCCTTGCTTCTCTTGTTTCTTGTCTTCCTACAGATCCACCGGTGATCTTTTAACACTGTAAATCAGAAGATGCCACTTCTTGCTTCCTGCTGTCTTTTGGTTTCCAGTTGAACTTCAAATAAAATGCAAAGTCCTATACCCACCACTTTAACTATACTTACCACTCTGCCCTTGAATAACAGACTCTGGCTACCATGGCCTGAGTTGTTCTCACCTAAGAGTCTTTGCGTTTGCTACTCCTTCCACCTGGAACAGTCTTCCCAGCATGGTTGGCCCCTCCTTATTACTCGGGTCTCCAAGCTCAAAAGTTTCCTTCTCAAAGAGGCCTTCATGGAGAGCCAAACTAAGGCAGCCTCAGCCACTTTCCATCATATTACCTTCCTATTTTCTTATATACACATGCTGGAATTATATTATCTCCTTACTTGTTTACGTCTTATCTGAATCCAAAGTCTAGAAAAGTACCTGGACATTCTAAACGCTTCCCATGTTTTTGTTATGTACTGCTTAAATGAATAAAATCATTCATTGCTGGCATCCCTTCAAATTTTATAGCATTAAATATTCCATAAAGTGTTTTAACAAGATTAAGGAGAAGCTGGCCAGTGTAGAGACCCAAACAAAATAATGAAAGCATTCAGAGGGCACTGGAACAAAGATTACCACTAATCCAGCAATTGTACTTCTGGGTGTATGCCCAAAAGAATGAAAGCAGAAACTTGAACAGATATTTATACACCAATGTTCACAGCAGCATTATTTACAATAACCAAAAGGGAGAAAACAATCCAGATGTCTATTAATAGATGAATGGATAAACATACTGTGGTCTATACATACAAAGGAATATTAGTCAGCTTTAAAAAGAAATGAAACTCTGACACATGCTATAATATAGATTCACCATGAAGACATTACTGCTAAGTGAAATAAGCCAGACACAAATGGACAAATATTGCATGATTTTACTAATATAAGGTACCTAGAATAGGCAAATCCACAGAGTTAGAAAGAGAACAGTGGTACCAGGGGCTGCGACAAGGGGAAGATGAGTTGCTGTTTAACGGGTACAAAGCTTCAGTTGGGGAAGGTAAGTTCTGGAGATGGATGGTGGCGATGGTTGCCCAATATGTGAGTGTATTAATGCCACTGAACTGTACCTTTAAAAATGATTTAAATGGTAAATTTTGTTTTGCATATTTTTCACAATAAAAAAATTAGGAGTTAAAAGAGGAAAAACTTGGATGGAAGTCAGGAGGGAAGTGGGTTGTACCTTTTGACCAAATTTATGACACAAATTCCATTGCATTTGACAAATATGGACTTTTCTTCTCAGTCAGTGGAAGGGGAAGGTTCAGGATCTCTAATAATGCTCCTTCTTCAAAAACAAAAGAGGAAACTCACTTTCTATTTTTATCAGTACTGATTTTATATTTTTATAAATGCTGATATGACTATATATAAGACATAATGGCATAGAGAACAATTAATTCATTCTGTTTTGTTGTCCTTTGCCCAGCACAGAGCTATAAATACCAGGTCATAAGGCAGAAGGTAATTTATTCTTTCTAAAAATTCTATTAAAACACACCTAATCAGCTAGATGTTATTCTTCCTGTCCAGACAACTAAAAAGATGCTCTATTCATGTGTACAAGTCCGTGCTCTTTGCCCAAATCCTTATGGAAAAGAAGGATTTAGAAGCATTTCAATAAGTATCATGCAGAAAAAAATATCCAAATGACTGAATTTTTTTATGTGTATGCAAATATTTGGACTTACACAGGCATAGATTCAGAGGATGTGGGGAACTCTGTCTGATGAGACACCAACGTCAGATGCGATAAGACACTGTCACTACGTCCAGTCTTCACTCTTCTTTCCTACTTACACACTCCCCTACTTAGTTCTCTTAAATTGTACCAATGTTTTCTTAGGTCAGTCTCCCAAAGCAATAGAAATCAAAACAAAAATAAACAAATGGGACCTAATCAAACTCACAAGCTTTGGAACTTCCCTGGTGGTGCAGTGGTTAAGAATCCGCCTGCCGATGCAGGGGACACGGGTTTGAGCCCTGGTCCGGGAAGATCCCACATGCTGCGGAGCAACTAAGCCTGTGCGCCACCACTACTGAGCCTGCGCTCTAGAGCCCTGGAGCCACAACTACTGAGTCCACATGCCACAACTACTGAAGCCCACGCCCCTAGCAACAAGAGAACAAGAGAAGCCACCGCAATGAGAAGCCCATGCACCACAACAAAGAGTAGCCCCCGCTCGCCGCAACTAGAGAAAGCCCGCACGCAGCAACGAAGACCCAATGCAGCCAAAAATAAATAAATTAATTAATTAATTAAAAAAAAAACTTACAAGCTTTTGCATGGCAAAGGAAACCATAACCAAAATGAAACGACAACCTACAGAATGGGAGAACATATTTGCAAACGATGTGACTGACCAGGGCTTAATTTCCAAAATACACGAACAGCTCAAACAACTCAACAACAAAAACCAAACAACCTAATCAAAACATGAGCAGAAGACCTAAATAGACATTTCTCCAAAGAAGACATACAGACGGCCAATAGGTACATGAAAAGATGTTCAACATCGCTAATTATCAGAGAAATGAAAATCAAACTACAATGAGGTACCACCTCACACCAGTCAGAATGGCCATCACTGAAAAGCCTACAATAACAAATGATGGAGAGGGTGTGGAGAAAAGGGAACCCTCCTGTGCTGCTGGTGGGAATGTAAGTTAGTGCAGCCACTATGGAAAATAGTACGGAGGTTCCTCAAAAAACTAAAAATAGAATGGCATATATTCAGACAAAACTATACTTCAAAAAGATACATGCGGGGGGCTTCCCTGGTGGCGCAGTGGTTGAGAGTCCGCCTGCCGATGCAGGGGACGCGGGTTCATGCCCCGGTCCGGAAGGATCCCACATGCCGCAGAGCGGCTGGGGCCGTGGGCCATGGCCGCTGAGGCTGCATGTCCGGAGCCTGTGCTCCACAACGGGAGAGGCCACAACAGTGAGAGGCCCGCATACCGAGAAAAAAAAAAAGATACATGCACCCCTATGTTCACAGCAGCACTATTCACAATTGCCAGGACATGGAAACAACCTAAATGTCCATCAACAGGCCAACAGATAAAGACAATGTGGTACATACATACAAATGGAATACTACTCAGCCATAAAAAAGAATGAAATAATGCCATTTGCAGCAACATGGATGGACCCAGAGATTATCAGACTAAGTGAAGTAAGTAAGAGAAAGACAAATACCATATGATGTCATTTACATGTAGAATCTAAAATATGACAAATGAACATATCTACGAAACAGAAACAGACTCAGACATAGAGAACAGACTTGTAGTTGCCAAGGCGGGGTGGCGGGATGGACTGGGAGTTTGGGATTAGCAGATGCAAACTATTACATATAGAATGGATAAACAACAAGGTCCTACCGTACAGCACATAGAACTATGTTCAATATCCCGAGATAAATCATAATGGAAAAGAATATGAAAAAGAATGTATGTATATGTATAACTGAATCACTAGGCCATACAGCAGAAATGAACACAACATTGTGAATCAACTATACTTCAATAAAAAACTAAAATAAAAAATAGGAATGCTGAAATTTAAAAACAGATCTGAAAGCAAGTATATAAGTAAAAAGAATCCTAGACTTTTTTTTCCTTTTTAAATATTGTGCTTGGTGCTAGAAGCCATTTAGAGCAGGTGTTTTATGAAAAAAATAAATATTTTTATTTGGTGGGGGGGAGAAAGAAGATAAACATCTTGTGAATATGTTAGGGCTGGGATGACAACTAAAGTGTCAGGTGGGAGACAAACACTTGGTTGGAATTCTCAAGTAAGAGCCTCTGAAATTGGGCTAAAAATACATAATTCTTTCACTATAGACCTAGTATTATATCTTTTTTGGCAAAGTCATTCCAGATTGGGAAATAAGCAAGTCTTTTTCATGCTCTTCACTAAGTTCTCTTTCAATGGAAATTCTTTCTTTTTTTTTTTTCTTTTTTTTTTTTTGTGTTACGCGGGCCTCTCACTGTTGTGGCCTCTCCCATTGCAGAGCACAGGCTCCGGATGTGCAGGCTCAGCAGCCATGGCTCACGGGCCTAGCAACTCCGCGGCATGTGGGATCTTCCCGGACCGGGGCACGAACCCGTGTCCCCTGCATCGGCAGGCGGACTCTCAACCACTGCGCCACCAGGGAAGCCCCATTATGTCTTTTTTGATACCCCAAAATATGTGTTGGAATGTCAGGTTATTTTAAGGGTATTGCATATTTTGTGAACTAAGACTTTTAGAAATTTTACTTTCCTATGAAAGGTTTTAGTGTCCTTTTCCCCCAAAAATATATATTCACTTTCAATCTCTGGTTGTCTAATTAAGAATGAAGCTTTAAAGCAACATGTTTGTGGGAGCCCTGGGAACAAGCAGACTCATTAGATCAAGGTCGTGGTCTTCCAAAGAGGCTCCCCTGTCACCGTAGTGTTGCCCTGAGTCTCACCTTTGCCTACTGGTTCTCCTCGTTCTGGCTTTGCACAGCCCTGGCTGCCCCTCATCTCTTACTTCTCCTTTTCCATGTTATCACCTCTGAATGTTTGACAACTGAGTTTAGATCTCAGCCCCTCTTCTCCCACCCGCTTTGAGCTCTTCTTTTATATCACCCTTTATTAGCTGTGGTGAATCACCTCCAGCCCTGCGAGCTGACTTTAGCTGCTGCTCCAATCTCATCTTAGTTAGTCCCATGCTGGTACTGACAATTCACTCCGACCTGGGAAATGGTACGGCAGTGTAAGCCTAACCAAGCCAGACAGCAATGAGGATATGTGTGGTTGCCTATTAGCTAAAATCTAAATCTAAATCTAAGCTAAATCTTATTTTAGCCCTTTTACCATAATTTGGATGAGAAAAGGTAAAAATGCAAAAAATGTAAATAAATATAAAAACATACATGTAAAAATGTAAAACAGTGTCAACACACAGCTCCCTTTACATTATCTCAGAAACGCCCTCTCTTCCCCCATACTTTGGTACCACGATCACTGTGTCTATCACTGAAAGTACTGTTTTATTAGCATTTAGAAACTGTAGGAACCACATACACCATCTGATGGAATTATTCCTTCATTTGACAAAAGAGGAAACTGATGTGAACTGCTTTATCTATATCACGAAAAAGTTGTTTAAATTTTTTAATTTAAAAAAAGTTGTTTAAATTTAAGTTTGGTCATAATAACGATCGTGGTGGTAGTGGTGGTGATAGATGTAGAGCCTGGTGGAATTAATGGAAAGATCCCTGAGTCTTAATTCTGCTTCCCCTTCTCTCCCTTGTGTTACTGGCTACAAGTCACTTGTCTCCAACCTCAGGTAGCTGCAGGTGGTAAAAGGAAGGAGTTTGCTCCGAGGAACCCTCAAGTTCCTTTCCTTCTGAAGTTCTAATGTCCCTGATGATAAAGTTCATGGTTACACAAATACTCTTAGAGTACGACTGCTTAAATTTTAGTCCATGACCATGAGTCGATATATTTCTAGCCATATGTAATTTATCAATATTTGAAGCCAAAATAAAAGTTAATAATAACTAGCATTTGCATAATGGTCTATCGTTTCCTGAGCACTTATACAGCTTTTCTCATTTACTTCTTATCTGTGAAAGGTAGGATGTGATCCCCATTCCACAGATGAGGAAACAGGTTTAAAAGGTTAAGCAGCTTGACTTTCCCTGGGTCTTATAGCCTTTAGGAGGCAGAGTCCAGGCGTGAACCTGCTGCTCTTGTATGCTCTTGTCCCTATCTAAGAGCTTCCTCATCATTGTCATAAAGAGACTGACAAATGTGACCATTAAAAAATAATAATAAGGGCTTCCCTGGTGGCGCAGTGGTTGAGAGCCCGCCTGCCGATGCAGGGGACATGGGTTCGTGCCGCGGAGCGGCTGGGCCTGTGAGCCATGGCCGCTGAGCCTGTGCTCTGCAACGGGAGAGGTCACAACAGTGAGAGGCCCGCGTACCGCAAAAAATAAAAAATAAAAAAATAATAAAAGAGTTCTGCTACACAAGGTACATTGTAAGACCAGGTCAAAAGATAAATGAGAAACAGAACTTGATTACTTGGAATAGATACCACAGTAAACATACTATTTCCTTTATTCCCCGCAAAGCGTTATCAAAACATAACTCCCTCCCTCCCTTCCTTTCTTTCCTATTTCTGACCTCCCCACAGGCAGTGGGCCCCTCCCATTTCTAGATGTAGTGGCTATAATGACTTAAGCCTAATTTTATGGGGTTTTGTGCCATTCTGCTTCTGACACTCTTATACTTAACCTCACCTCTATCTCATTGCATCTGCTCGTCACACACAGTATCATTGCTGAAAGGAGGATAACTCTGCGTTTCCATTGCTACAGAGGTTTTCAGTGTGAATTCAAAGTGACACATGAAGCCTCTTGTCCTAGGGAAAAAAAAATCTGGCCTTTTTTACTCTTTGAAAAAAATAAGGCTTTAAATATTCTAGTTGGTATTACTAGTAGCTTTATTACTGCTGTTCCACAGAAGGGAACAAAATACTCATGCTTAAGGCGTAAATGTTGCATGTTCAATCAGCACAAAACCTCTTTTAAACTCATTAATTCTGTCTACTAAGTGTGGGTAACACTAAAGGGTCAGGAGGGCATTCTTTACAGGGATATATATATACACACACATACATATTTATATACATACACACATGCCGTTGCCAAGAGCCTGATGTAAAATACATTGTCGCTTTCCAGCGACCATACTGTTGTCGTGAAGAATGAATAAACCTGAGGTGAAGCATGCTGTATGCAACTTAAAGAAGTCTATGGCTGCAAAATGTCTTTCGCCTCCTTCCGTACACACACACACACACACACACACACACGCACACGCACACGCACATGCCCCATGTCACACCCAGAAATAAACATTTTGACGGGGACCCAGCACCTGATTTCATAACAATTTAGGGACCAAAATAGGCAGCATGTGGGAGGTGGTATAGCTGAGTAAAGAAACTTGAAGTAGGCTTCAAGAAAGCTGGGTTCCAGCCCTCCTGAGGCTACTATCTGTTTGGTATTAAGTGAGTCATTCCAGTCTTTGGATCAACGTTTTCTGATTTAGAGAACTAGCCAGTTAAATTTGATGATTTCTAAATTTCCTTCCAGACCTAAGGTTCCGGGAATTTAAGAAAAGAGTTCGAAACGGCATCTATGCTCAGGTAGTCCATTCACTATATCCGGACTGCTTTTCAACCAGTTATGAGAGTTTGAAAAGCTAACCTCCCGCAGTGTTTACAATTACAGTCCACTTTTTCAGACCTGGTACAGGATGTATTATTTATCCGTCAACAGATACTTATTGCAGGTTCATTGTTCATTAACCCATTAAATACACGTCCCCGGTGGAAGACGTGAAAATGAGGAAAACTGTCTCCGGCCTTCAGGAGCTTTCACTCTGTTGAGACAGACTATAGGCACATATTAGAGTAAAAGGCACTGCAAAGTGCTATCAAGAGGGATCACAGAGGGCCATTGGTTTTCAGATGAGGTGAGCCTGAACTCTCCCTGAAAACAAAACTTGCTAGCGGAATTGGCATATGAGCAGGCGCTTGAAGGATGGGTAGGATATGGCTCTACAGAGTAGAGTAGGAATGAGGAATATGGCCACCGTCAAGTCAGTGGGAACATCCCATTTGACTTTAGCTAAGTCTTGGTCACCAAACTGGTCTCATTAAAACTTTAGTAACATGCAATGACATAGATGAACGTGGAGGTCATAGGCGAAGTGAAATAAGCCAGTCACAGGAGGACAAATACTGTAGAATTCTACTTACGTGAGGTATCTACAAGAATCAAACTCATAGACGCAGAGAGTAGAATGGCGGTTGCCAGAGGCTGGAGAGAGGGGAAGATGGGGAATTGCTATTCAATGGGTAAAAATTTCAGTTACGCAAGATGAATAACTTCTAGAGATCCACTGTACAACATCCTGTGACAGTTAACAGTACTGTACACATAAAATTTCATTAAAAGTGTAAAAATTTTGCCACCAAAAAAAACTTTTAGGAAGATTATTATTGTTCATAAGTCTATTTTACTTTGATCTAGTTAGTTTGAGTAAGTGACATTTATAGCACTACTTTTAAAATAATCCATAACATATTTTAAATATACACAATTACATTAGTCAATTATTTCCTATCATTCCTCAATAACGTAAAGAAAACAAATAACTTATGAATTCTTTTCCTTTGCCTGCACGACCCTAAGCACTTTCCAAATTATGTTTTCTTCAACCTACCTTTGCTTAAGATGCAGGAATTGTGGTCTTTGGAAAATGTGGACTCAAGCAAATAAATAGGAAAAACTATATCGGCAACTTAACATCAGTTATTACAAAACACAGATCTACTCACACGAGTATATTATACTGGTCCAACAGAAAGTGCTCCGTACAAACTGAGATGACCAATATTTATAATTGACATTCACATTCATAGAGGTTACTAAATTGCTCAATATTCTCCACCAAATTCAAAGAAACCCTAATGGAAAATTTCTAAGTATGGAACTACAAAGCCTATTTAAATGTAGGGACACTCTCGGAAACACCTTGCCTTGCCTTGCCTGTTTTGGCAAAATAGTCTGAATTATTTAGGTGATGTGATTCGCGTGGGTCAAAAATATATGTACATTTTTAATTGGGCTAAGAAAATCCTTTCTTTTTCTTTATCTTTCTATAATGTCCCCTACAGAATGTCATAGGTATACCATGTCACATCGTTTAAATTGCTGAAACAAAATATCCCTCAACGAAATGCCCATTTACAAGAGAATTCCAACATACTTAGCATTAAGATAATGTTACAAGAACATCCTTTCTACTCTATCTGTAATTTGTCTCTCAAATGCCATTTAATCTTTCTGTGCTGTATGAGGACTTCACAGAATCCCTAACCTCAACTGCATTTAGCTGCACTGGAGGTATATTTAACTAGGGAGACACCACCATTTGTAGAATAAAGGGTTTGGGGATAACGAGGGATAAATTCTCCAGTGAACACTTAGTCTGAAAGTTACTATCTTCACACCTACAACCAGCAAAATCTAGAAAACCCTTTCACAGAAATCACAGTTTAGAAGAAGGTAATTAGAAGCATTTTTTTCTGAAAGCATAACACGACAACATTCATGTTAGAGAAGAGCTGTAGCTCCTGAATTTCTAGCATTTCTATCAAATAGTGCAATCAAATTTTAAAACAAATTCAGCAACAGCATCACAACTGAAAAAAATCTCTCCAGCACAAGGCAGAAATTTTCTATCTGTTAAGACAAGTATTACAAAAGATACTGAGAATTCTCTACGATTAGCATAGAGGAAATGACCAACAAAACATATGACCAGTGAAACATACAGTGGAAAGGATCACATGAACTAGTGAACATAAATTTTCAATGCCAGCGAATCAGTTATGTCAAAAGCAAAGGACTTAAAGCAATGATTCCAGAGATATTTCCTTCCCTTCTTTGAGCTAAGGGTTTGACCAAAAGGTCAGTGACCAAGGGGTTTGCTGCTAATTTTGGAGCAGCCCTGTAATTATGTGCATAATTGTGTAGTTGTGCATAACCGTGTAGTTGTTGTGTTAATGTATTTGCACTGGGAAGATCACTGGATAGTGAACTATATGTAGTTCGTTACTTAGTCTGGGATTAACTCATCTCCATGAATTCTTTCATGTTTCAGTACAGTTTTGAATTAAAGGTGCTCCTTCAAATAAACAGTACTCTTTATAGAAGAATAGCCAACAACCCCTCTCCTGACCTTGGCTTTGCACTCAGAAGGCTCCTTAGCCTAGCAGTCTAGCTCCTCATTTCTGATCTCTCGTCGAAGGGGTGCTGCAACCCTTCCACCGGCCAACAAGCCATAATCCAGCTTGGCCCGCTGAAGCCCTTTGAAGACGCCAGCTTAACTACTATTTTCACTTAGAATTACTGAGAAGAGAATGTTTTCTACAACTGGTACAAATAAACTCTACAGATTTGACTTTTGGTGGATCTTACCTATTCGAAAGTTTCAAGGAAAAACTTCAAGTAGCAAGTGGTATCTCTTAAGATTTTTTTGGAAACTCAATTAGACCAGCATTTGTATGCAAAATCATACTTTAAATAAACCATTGGAAGATATGCACACACCCCTAGTTGTATAGAGCCGGCTCAAGCTGTAATTTACACATTAATATTCACAATCTAACCCAGCTACTTCAAGCCGCTGACAACCACCTTTGCTTCTTTATTTATAGAATTTTCCTGGAAAGGATCAGCATTTGCTGGAAAACTAAATGACTATGTTCTAATTGTGTTTCTGAGACCTCATTTCAAGATCTCAGAAAAGCCTCCAAAAAAACTCTGTGAGAAGATATTTCCATAAGTGAACTCATAATAAACGCCTTTTAACACGGGTGATGGGTCTAAAAATATTCTCTCATGGAAGTAACAGACCGTTACAGTATAAATCCTGAGCACTCGTGCCATTTTTAGTTTCTATAAGGGTAATGGGGACAATGATGCTAAATTTGTCAACATTTCACATTGGTCATGATTTAGAATCTCATTTCTTTCTGGTACTATCTCTGTGTTAAAGGGTAACACGAAAACCCCAGAGGAGGGATGCAAGGAAAGATAACATAATTATTTTGTTCCATTTCGACACTGATGTCCTCGGGTAATTCCATGCCTCAGTTTCTCTCTACCACTTTGAAAACTGGTCAGTCATCTTACTGGGGAAAATTTCCTTCTCAAGTTGCTGGGGTGTTTGTGAATGTTATTATTGTGAGCTGCATGAGAAGGGTCTAATCTAAATATCCAATTAAACTATATGTGGCTTTCTTTAAAACAACACACAGATACTGTATCATGTGACATGATATAAAATTTAATGTTTTCAAATTGCCCCCCCACCCTTGTTTTGTAACTGACCTGTAACTACTGTAAAATGTAGAACAAACCAGATCCATTTCCAACTGTGCAGATGGCTCATTATCCAGCTGTCTTAAAGATAGAAAGATTAGTGAGTCTAAGTGTGGTGTTAGGAAGGTGCAAATAATCTGGGAGCTTGAAAACTAACCTACAGCCAAATCTTTCTGTTCATGGTCCAAATCTCCCATTGGGAGATAAGACTGGGATCTGAGATAAGGTTTGCCACATTATTCCAGAGATAATCCAACATTCATTTCATTTCCTGCATTGATAGAGTGCACGGGTGTGCCTGCGTGCGCACACAAAATCTCCAACCTTTGTCTCTTAAATTTGTAACAGAAGTAGAGCTTCAAGCCTAACCCAGGATGCTTGGCCTGAACCCTTTCTTTCCCTCCATTTTCCTTCCCCTTTTAATCAAGTACTGAAAATACTGTTTTAAACATATTTTTGGTAGATTTTTTTCTGTAAATATACTTTCAAAACCAATATTTTCTGCACTTCATTAAAAGGGGAAGAACATTGCTTCTGGAATTTTGTATTTCCTATCTCCTACCCATCATCTGGTAGCATTAATTCAGCTTTGTGTGCACGTATGTATTTTTTAAAGTCCTCCTAAATACACAAAATACCAAGGTTGGCCTTTTCACACAGCTGTTGTTTGGAGTCTGTTGGGTTTGATGGTGTTAATGATGTAGGCATACTCTTGGCCATGCCCACGTCTCCAGCTGGAAAACAGATTTATGTAATTTGTGTCACCTTTGTTGACAGGGAGGTCAGCAGTCTGAACAATTTAATTTATTTATTCACTTGCCCTTTATTTGGTTTTTGGTGGGGGAGGAACTGGGGATAGGGTGATGCTGACATATATATTTATCAATACGTATAGTGACTATAGCATGCTGTTTGAGTTTTAAAAAACTGAAATATATTTGCATGTGACAGTTCAACATATATCTTAAATATGCATTGTGACTATATACATAGAACAATTGTGAAATTTGGGAAAATTGATTCGTGGAGAAACTATCTGTTTTCAAATCAGATCTTAAAGCAGATTCTAGAAGAGGGGGGGTCAAAATGCACGGGTGTGTGGTCAGGCAGCTGCAATGCTCTTGAAGGAGGACTAAAAACAGGAAAAAGATATTTGGCATGTAGTTTTCGGCCACCCTATACTCCTCCTACTTGAACCTCAAGTCCTAAAGGCATACTCTAGGGTGGTTGTTTAGTTTCTTGGTGTTTTGATGGTAAGACATAAGAATAACAACACCGTGTTGAAAAACATCATCTAGATGTGAAGGCAGAGGGCGCCCTCAGGTTCATCTCTGCTTACGCATGGTCTTTGTTGACAAGTTAAAACTAGTTTGGGGGAATATTCACCAGGATTTTTATTACATTATGGGTCTCATTAATGGCATCCATCTTCTCACTTCAAGAGAGATTCCTTATGCCAGCAACACCAGGCCCTTGGTCAGAGCCAAAGCCAGACCTGACTCACTAAAGTAGAAAGGGCATCCTGTGATTCCGCTTCAGATTCCATTAGAGTGTCTACATTCCTCAGGTAGCAGTAGTATGCTACTAAGAATCAGAGCCTCCTGGGCAAAAGATATTAATCCACAGTTACGAACATCTTTCTTCTTTCCCAAGTGGCATGCCACATCCCCAAGGACATCAACATTTACCAAAGCTCTACCTGCTTACTGGACTCTGGTATCCAAGGAAGATGGCCTGGTTGCATCTGACCATAAGCTTAGCTCTCCCAAGATTTCAGTAAACATATTTCTACTGGAGGAAAAGGGGTGGAGTCTAATTTTCCAAAAAGCATCTTATGATTTACCTACTGTGTTTCAGAACTGTTCTTTCATGTTAGAACAAGCCTGTCTTCTACCAGTCTCAACTGTTTACTTCTTCTGTCTCTAGCAAACTGATGTAGGTATCCCCTTGCCTAGCTTTCAGGACGTTTGGACTCAAGTTAGCTGCCCTTCAATCCTTGTTTTGTGCCCCAGCTCTCGTCCTATTCTCTCATGGCAGGTAGCATTAAAGGTTAGATGTGGAGGATGGTAAAATAAATGAAAGGGAAATTCCCTCTTCCTCCCTCCAAAGGTCTTTGCCAATAGGGATGGAAAGAAAGAATCCCAAGCCTACCCCCATGTTATGGACCAAACTGTGTCTCCTCAAAATTCATATGTTGAAGCCCTAAGCTCTAGTTCCTTAGAATGTGACCGTAAGTATGGTTAGAATGTGATTAAGTACTGTATGGTTAAAGGAGATGTGTATGGGTGCCAGGTTGACTAGAGATGGACTCGTGATGGTTAATTTTGTGTGTCCACTTGGCTGGGCTATGGTGCCTAGATATTTGATCTAACAGTGTTCTAAGTGTTTCATTGAGGGTGTTTTTGGATGAGATTTACATTTAAATTGGTAGACTCTGAGTAAAGCAGATTGCCCCTCTATAATGTGGGTGGGCCTCGTCTAGTTGGTTTAAGACCTGAACAGAACACAAGACTGATCTCCCCACACAAGAGGAATTCTGCCAGCAACGACTTTCACACTTGAACTGCACTGTCGGCTCTTCCCTGGGTCTACAGCCTGCTGACCCACCCTGCAGCGTTTGGACTTGCCTGCCTCCATGATCACACGAGCTAATTCCTTAAAATAAATCTTTCTATATATGTAGACACACATTCTATGAGTTCTGTTCTTCAGGAGAACCCTGACTAATACCCCCGCCATATCCCATCTGGGCACTCCTGTTCCTATGCTCTGATTCTGGAAACGATACATGGCAACGTTTCAGCTGCACTAGGTTTTAAAGGATCTACCCTATGCAGATGGTTATGTTGAAAGTTCTGGGGATGGAGGGAGCCTTTCTTTTGTGGATTACTTTTTACATGTGTAATTGAAAAACTAAATCTATCCCGATGCACCACATTTTTATTGCTGTCACTATTCCTATAGGGCTTTCAACATCAGACTACTACTACCTGAGCTTAGGTGTAGTAATTGTGCTTCTAGAAAAGGCTGAGGAATAAATTAAGTGACGTGACTGTGTGACATCTTGGTCTGTCCCTTCAGCATTCTTTAAGAGGAGGGTGAAGGATGCTCCTTTTACATCTTTTTTCCTAGGAGCCTTTCCTTCAAATACCAGGACACCTGCATACATCCTCCACTGGTAGAATCCTAAAATCCACTGATAGAAACCTAAAATCAAATGTGAGACTAAAAATCATGTTGAGAATTGAGAACTTCTTTTCTTTTCCCCCACCAAGATTGGACAAAAGGGGAGAGAAAATTTTCCTTTAAAAGCAGGCTAAGCAATTCAGTTTATGCTCTATATTCTGGCAGTTTTTAAAGACCTATTATAGACATTGCCAAGTGTGTTACTTTCTCATTTGGGTTTTGTTTCCCTATGTTTTCTTCTCAACCCTGAATCTTGTCCTTTTTCCTATAAATATTTTTTATGATACTGTTTATATTTCATTAAAACAAATATCCTATTTTTAGCCATGTATATTTGTATATAGGTTTGTATGCATGCAATATATAACTTCTCATATGTTGAAAAGTGTAGACACTGAAAATTATTTTAAGAATTACAAAAGACACATAATGAATCCCTGACATATTATTCCTACACGCAGCATTTCCCTGGTATATTATTCAGATCACCTTGTCCCATGTGGGAATAAGCCCATGACCCTGAGGTTTTGTTACATTCATTTTGCAACTGAAGGGGAAAAAAATACTGTATATGCCAGTTAGTTATCCCAGATGTAATCACCAGCTGCATTCTCTGCTTTGTTTATGAGCATATTTTACTTCAGGTAAACACTGTAATTCTGGCAGAAAATTCTGCCTGATGAATACAAACCCTGCCATTATGTATTCATTTTTTTTTTTTTAAAGGACATTTACACGTATACAGGAAAGAATACTAAATTAGAGGAAAGGAAACTTGGATTCTGGTCTTGGCTCTGCCACCCTGATTCTAGGCAAGTTAATTAGTCTCAGTTTCCACATCTGTAAATTGGGATAATACAATTTACTTTACAGGGTGGCTGTGAAAGGTAAAAGGAATAGTTGATGTGAAATTTTGCAGTACTTGGACATAGCTTTTGCTAAGTTATTTACTGTTTAACCCATTCTCTTCTATAAAGAAAATAAGTACAACATCTGCTCTATATTTTAAGTATACCATGAGGAAAAAATACAATGATAACAACAAATACTCTTAGGGGTACCTTAAAAGGGAAATGCAAATATAAATATGATCAGTCATGTGTGTGTTTGTGTTCTGCTCTACATTCTGTGTTAAACCCATTCGTCTTAGTTCTCGTTGGACAGCACCCATCAGCATAACTGGTATTTCTAACTTCCTCCCATGTGCCTGTCCCAGCTCTTAAGTCCAGTTCAATTCAGCATGAAAAACGTCAGCGGAAATGTTTCAGAAATGGTTGACAGAGGGTCAAGTCATTGTTCGTGGTGGCAATTAATGAATAACTGCTAGTTAATATCTTAATTCTGATGACAGCATTCACATGCACAGGACAGTGGTAGCCAGTTGGAGAAAACCATCAGCTGAATAGAGGGTGAGTCATTAATTCATTTTCTCAGGTTTGGGCAGTTCAAGTGCAATTCACAAAAGTAAAGGAGGTTCTGTCTGTCAGGAAGGTGGGCTGTGAAAAAGGAGCCATGGAGATTTTTTTCCATGGATACTAAAAGAAGTTAATAAACAAAGCTCAGCAAGGTAAAACTGTTTGGAGAGATGTTCATTCATAAAACCAAGGTTTCGTTTTTTTGGTCCAGTCACATTAAAGCAGGCAGAGCTCAGGGTCAGCACTTTCTATAGGCACTTAGTACACTTAGGTACTACACTAGAGTACTATGTATATCCTCTTGGACTACTCATCGGTTGCTTGTTTTGGAGGGTTTTTTGGGGGTGTGGGAGAGTGGTTTCTCTTTCATAAAAACGGAAAAGGACAACACCACTGAATATTATACTGTATGGTTAATTCAAATTGCTCTGGGAGGTGGGCTGTACTGACTTCTCAGTGACTTGAAAGAGCTCCAATACTGTTCTTCAGATGGAGCCAGAGAGAAATCAACCTCCAGTAGGAAGGAACTGGTCTTTTATCCATAAGGCCTCATATAGCCCTCCCTACATGCGCCCCATGCTGCTTTCCCTAATTTCAGATCAAACTGCTTACCATTTTCAGAGAGAAACCTGAGCACTTAGTGTCTGTATTAAGTTCCTAATATCAGAGGTTTCAAACTCAATGGAAACTTACTTTTTTTTTTTTTTCCCCCAGCTAATAGACTATTGTGATGTCTGGTTCTATAATTTTACTTATTTTACCAGCTTTAAAAAACTTTTTTCAGGGCAATACATGCTCAACGTAAAAATTTAGAAATGCTAAAAAGCACAAAGAAGAAAGTCAAAACAACCTACGATCATATGAATCACTCAATTAACCTATATTTACTGCATCTATTATATGTCAGTGGCTGTGGGTACCAATGCTGGTTAACATCTGTGGTCTAGATTCAGAAACACAAGTAAGTGAATATAAATATTTATGCTTGCTGTGGTTAATACTTTTTTAAAGGGGGGTTAGTTAATCTTTCTTACTAAGTACAACCATAATGTGATATTATGAGAAGAATGTTGAAGTGGATTCAGAAGCCCTGGGCTCTAGATTAAACTATCTTACTGGTTGACCTAAGATAGAGCACCTAAGTTTTTCAAAACCCTTTAGTACCTTCTATATCTATAGAGTATATACATATATATATATATATATTTATATGTAAAATATATATATCTACTTCCCATAACGTCCCTCTCTATATCTATATTCTATGAGTTTTACTATCAGTAACCAATATGCACAGTTCTTTTCATTGGCAACTATTCAAACGGGGCTCAGCATCATGGTTTTGTAAATCAGTGTCAGGATTTTCCGTCATAATAATTTGGCGTTAAGATACGGATGAACTTACCATTCACTTGGATGTTCCTTAAAGTATTTATCTACATGATTTAACTTTGTTCGAAACCTCTTCCAAACAAACTGAACAAAAACACTCAACTTGAACTACAATAACAATAATATTCCTGAGCTATCTCAGACTTTTTTTTTTTTTTTTTTTTTTTTTTTTTTTTTTTTTTTTTTTTTTTTTTTTTTTTTTTTTTTTTTTAGTACTTAACAATAAACTTCCGATCACTTAGGAGTATGGAACACATTTCAGTTTACTTAAACACATGAACCATACACACGGGATGGATCACACAGACAAAACAAAACCAAAAGTGATAAATAAAATCAAAGCCTGACTAGAACTGCTCCATTCCTAATGAGTGCTATGAACTCTGCAGGGCCCCGAATGTTTCCCTAAAACTGCATATGGTTCAGGAAAAGTCCAAGAACAGTAAATCACGCCAATTTGGATAATATTAATTGTAAACATCCCCTGATTCTATAAAGGAGTTCTTAAGTCATTTGGGAATCGAAGAACAGAGGAGAAAAAAGACGTGAGAACAAGAAAGTATACGCTTCATTGCAGTGGGAAAGAAAGAGAAAGCAGAAGACACAAAGTAACTTGCTGGAGGATTATCTCCTCCAGTAACATCTGTACAGTACTCAAGCAATGCTACAGGGAGACCTACCAATTCAGAAACACAAGTAAGTGGATACTAATACTTACGCTTGCGTGGTTAAAAATTTTTAAAAGAAGGGTTAATTTTATTTATTAAGTACAACCACAATGTGATATTATGAGAAGAATGCTGAAATAGTTTCGAAAGCCTTGGGTTCTAGATTATATCCTGTTTTCCTGATATACACCTGATTTATTCTTTTTATTATGACATGAGCAGTAACTTCTTGGTTCGGTGATTATTTAACATGGTAAGTCATGGAGGAGTTTGGGGGCTTATATCTTTGGGGGTGAAAAGCTTCAGATAAATGTTCAAGGTTGTTTTTACAAAGTAGCTCTACGAGAGCACTCGTTTCAGTCAAGTGCTAACACTTACATGGAGCTTGCCCCAGCCCAGGTGGTGTTCTAGTAAACCACACACAGTAACTCATTTAACTTACAACAATCATTCATGAGGCAACTCCTACCATCATCCCTATTTTGCATGAAGAGAATGAGGCAACTTGCCAAAAAGCACACAGCAACAAGTAGCGGATTTGAGATTTGAATTTAGGCCATCTTAATCCAGAGGCCTTGTTTTAACTACTGTATGTCTTTCAAGTATTTTTAAAATTAAACCTGTTTCTAGCTCTTGATTGTTCATAGGGATCGGAAGGAATAATCAATAATTTGTTCATAAATAATCAATAAATTGTTCATAAATCCCACCCAGTAATTAACAAATGCGGCTACAATGAAAGAAATCTACAACGTTCATTGTTCTCTCCACATGGCCATTTTCATCATGAATTCATAAGACAGACACTGACTGGGAATGAAACGGCCCGAATTACTTTTAACGTCCTAATAAACAGAACAGAGGAAAGGAATACGGCAAATCAATAAGCTGGATACTTAGACTTGCCAGACACGCCATTCCTGCGGACCCACACCCACTTTCCTGTAAAGCTTCAGCAGCAAACTAAAGACTGGGAGGGCTACACAGTTCCATGTTCTGAACAGAAAGGAGAATCGAACACATTTCATGGGGCCACTTTGTTAAAACCATACCCTTTAGTGTGCAATTAAAATCTCATGGATTCTCTTTAAACCTATATTTAAATATGAGACTCAAGCTTCTACGATAATTATCAAGCTTGGCTACCTGACTTCCCTACTCCCATCAGGTTCAAACAGTATAGGAACTGTCATAGGGAGCTGTTAAACAGCAATAAGAGGTGACAGCTGACTGCTGGAGAGAAGACAAGTAACACTCAAAAGTTGATGAGGAAGAGTCTGTCCTTTGGGATGAAGAACGCACGCCCACAATGACGACCCTGAGTAGCCATCACAGAAAATATTAAGTCATAGTCATCATCCCATGCCTAGTATAATACCTCTTGGAAGAGTTACATTAATAACTGTTTCATGAAATTTTGGTGGTTGCAGTTGAGAAGGTTAACTGCCTTAGTTAACTTTCTGGAAGATGTATTTGTCTAGTGATTTCTGTGCAATGTAGGACATTTTTTTGGTTAATAATATCTGATATCCAATAAGTCAACCAGCCCAATTCTGGATAAAGCACTATTTGCTCTAAATTGTGCCTAACAATATTTAGAAGAACCTGACAAATGAAATTGGTGGGACATAAAAAGGAAAATACTTTTAATCTATGATTGCCTGCATAGTGATAAAACTGCAAATGAAAAATTTTAATTTCAATTATCTTAATGTATTATTTATAAAACATAAACCAACTGTGTATTTGAAACACCTCAATCATTCACTGAACTTTCAACATTTATGCTTATGTGTGGAATTGCATAGATGTAGCCTAAATGGCTGTTAGTAAATGCTTAGAAATGTTTTCCTGGCAGGGTAGTAATAGTTTTCTGTCTCATATTTCCATTCTGTAAAGTGAGGGTGGTGTTAGATACATCATCTGGCTGTCAGACACTCAGGCTTTAGAAAAGAGAGACACATAAACAGAGCAATTTTGTTATAATTCTATGATAAGAAATTGTGCCACTAAGAGCTGGGTGCCACTCTGCTTTTTAAGGATAAAGTCTACTACAGAGAAATCTGCCAGGACTTTTCCATTTTTATTCCCATTTTCTATTTTCTACATTTGAACTTAGTAATCCTTCGTATATTTTGGCAGAGCCTAAGCTTTCTCCTCAGTTCCAATTTCCCCCTTATTAACCTGAAATAAAATTCTATGAAGCTCTGCACAGAAAAATTACAGGATCAAATGGAAAGGTTGCATTAGCTATCTCCTGTCTCAAGCTTCTGCTTAATGTTCTAAAGACGAGATAGGGAGTGACTGGGAATACCCAAGGGGTAGGAAAACAAGTTATTGGAATAGATGTCTGTGTCTCATAACGGGATATCTACAGAGATAGAAAGCAGAACTTCCTTACTATTAGCTACTTTCCCTATGTACTGACTTCCTAAAAATAACCTCAGGCTATCTCTTTGGCCAAATTCTTTCCCAAGACCTGATGTCAGACACTATATTTAGGAGAGTAGCAAGTAGGAAGATTTCATCTGTTCATTCAAAATTTCCCTTAACACAGCAACAGATGTTGGTAAGAAGAATTAACAAGGTCCAGAAAAACTTAAGCAAAAGACTTGAAACTGTAGTAAATGAAGCGGGCAGAGCTATGGAGAAGTTGTAGCCATTAGCGTCATCACAGAACTGGTTTGTTTTTCAGAAATTAACACAATCAAGTTTTGAAAACATTCACTTGTTTGCCATTAAGCAGGCTGGGCTGGAAGAAATGTAAATTTGAACTTTCGAAGCACCTTAGATCAAGCTAGCAGTACCCATATAGACCTGCCATCACCTAACTGCCTTGGGATATGAAATGGAAAATAGCTGTTAATGTATTAGGGACTCACATTACAGGAATCGGATAATTGAATCACCAAAACTACCTCAGAGATCAGAGAGGTTAAGTAATGGTAAACAACATAACTTGGAAACAACAGAGCTGAGACTCAAACCCAGGTTCATTTGACTACAAAGCCCTGTGCTCAACCACTGCCTCAGATGTTTCCCCCAAACGCCCTTGCACCTGCAGGAATACTTTCTCACCTCACCTTTTTTCCAAGAAAAATAGGTGCTCCCCATACTTCCATTGTCATATGAGGAACGTTAAGTAATAATGAAATGTCCTCAAGTGTTTTAAACTTCCTAGTTAATGGTTCCTTCCTAGAAGGAAGGAACGTGGCTAATCTAGAAAGCAGATCCACACAATTAACCGAGACGGTAACACTTCACTGACAAGAGAGCCTGCCAGGACCAGGCTGAGTCAGGTAGACCTTAGATATATAGTCTTCAACAAGAAACCTTGAGAGGATCCTGTGTAATGTTAAAAGTTCATTCATAAAATATTTAAAGTAATTTAAAATAATCAAATATCAATTAAACTGTTTAAACCCATATAAACTATTTGCATGTCCCTGTTTTAAAGTAAAAACCTAACTGTGAGAAACATCTTGAACTGTGATAGACTGCAACATGGAAAAAAGAATGCTGAAAAATTTGAGTTATCAAAGAAATTATATCTATCTCTATATTGAAATATTTTTGCTATCCCTTAGTAGCTATTGATTGCAGTTACTTTAATTATGGGGAAATACATGATGTATATTTTTAAGATGTCTCAAAAATTATTCTTTAAGTTTTACCAATGCAGCTAAGTATTTAAAATTAAAATGTGTATTTCTTATTGTAAAAAAAAAAGTTCATTCATATATAAACGGCGTGCTAACCTTTAGTACATGCATATCCTACCACTGTGCAGTTTTACAACTGACCAATGATATCATCCGGAATTATTTACTGCAAAAAGATCATCAAACTGTTTAATAAGTGCCTCGCACTGAGCCAAGCACTAGCAATTCAAAAGTGAACATACCTCCCCTTTGGTAACCATACATTTGTTTTTATGTCTGTGAATCTGTCTCTGTTTTTTATATAGATTCACTTGTATTATTTTTTAGATTCCACCTCTAAGTGAAATCATATGATCCAGCAATTCCACTCATGGGTATAAATCTGGAAAAATGAAAATTCTTAATTCGATAAGATACATGCACCCCAATGTTCACAGCGGCACTGTTTACAATAACCAAGACGTGTAAGCAACCCAAGTGGCACCAAGAGATGACTGGTTTACAAGGATGTGGTGTGTGTGTGTGTGTGTGTGTATACACACACACACACACACACACACACACACAAAATGGAATATTACTCAGACATAAAAAATGATATACTTCCATTTACAGCCACGTTGGTTGGACCTAGAGAATACTATGCTCAGTGAAACAAGTCAGACAGAGAAAGACAAACAGCAAACACTTTTAAGCAAAGAATCCTCATGATCTAATATGTATTGTAAAAATATCACTCTGGCTGCTTCTCTTGCAGAGAATGTGTTATTTTAAAAGGTATGAGTGATGGCAGGGATGCTAGTTAAGGGCTATTGCCCTAGTGTAGATGAGAAATGAAGATAGCTTGGACTAGGGTGGTATATATGGGGACAGAAATAAATGAATGGATTTGAGATATATTTTGAAGTAGAAATAATAGAACTTGCTTACATGTTGGATACAGAAAGTAAGAGGAATGGAAGAATCAAAATTTGGATTGAGCTACTAGGGGGATAATAATGCCCTTTATGAGAAGGAAAAAGCAATACAGTACTTTCCAATCCTTTTATGGGTCCAAATTTCAAGGTTAAAATAATTATGGTTACTGATTATCATTATATGCTTAACAGACCCCTTAAGTTATTATTTCAATTAATCTAATAGTCAGTCTTGCAGAGCAGCGTTATAATGGCCATTTTATACATGAGAAAATTGACATTCAAAAAAAACTACGTATCTTTTCCAAGGTATCAGTCTGGAGTGAGTAGAAACAGGTCTGTTTGGCTTGAAAATTGGATTCTAAACATCCCAGTGTTGAAATTCATGTCCATCTGGCTTTCAATTATAGCTCTATACATAGGTCCACATCTGACATATAGTATATTCTTAGTATGTATCTAATTCTTAAATAAATAAATGCAATTTCCACTAAGGCTCGATGCTTCTCCAAGATTCCCAAATACATTCCCTTCTAGCTGACATCTTAAGTGCTGCTACTTTTCGGGCTGACCTTTAAACTGCTGCCCCTCTGAGAGCTCTCTATCACTGATGGACTGCTTTAGTTATATTTCTATCTCTACATCCTTCCTAGAGAAAGACGTGTGGGCACACTACACTGCCAAGACTTGGGAGGGGCCATAAGAGTGTCAACTAGGACATAGGTCCTCAAGACCAATGCAAGACTACCTAGGAAAGACATACTCAGATACAGGATCCCCTGGACGGCTTGGGCACTGCCTTCACCTCTGCCCACACCTCCAAGCCCAAGGTCTCTGGACACTTGTGTTTTGGGGGATCATCCTTACTGTACTGCACACTCCCCCAGGGAGGATGCACTTTGCTGCCAGGGCTTAGGCTACCCTGATAGACCAATTAGAGCATCCTTTTTCTGCAAGGAAGTCTCCCAGCTGCACAGCACTCCAGCCACAGTCTCCATTGCTGACACCCATTTCATCAATCAGTGTTAGCAAGTTCGAGTTAAGGCAACACTTGTCAAGACAGAAGCTCTTTCTGCACCTTGTCTCCAGTCAGATGACAGAAACAAAGGCTTAAGTCTGGATCTCAAGCAGATTCTGTGCTATTGTACTTCACCTGAGCTGTAACACTGGCTTCCTGAAAAAAAAACCCTGCTCCGGACTTCCCGGGTGGTCCAGTGGTTAAGACGCCACACTTCCACTGCAGGAGGCATGGGTCTGATCCCTGGTCGGGGAACTAAGATCTCATAAGCCGCACCACGTGGCCAAAAAAATAAATAAATACAATAAAAATAAAAACCCCTACTCAAGGAGATCCACTATGACCAGAAAAGCATGCTTTATTCCAACCTGGATTTCACTCCTTCTCTTCCCATTAGTAGCCAAATGTGTAATTCATCCATTGCTCTTTGTCTTGCTAAAGGGGGATTATGTGTTAAACAGAGATAGGTCGACTTTAAGCTCTAGAAGGCTTGCAGTAAACACAATCCTGGTAAAAATCTGTAGCCTCTGGCAGACAGGCTCTGAGGAGTCCCTTCACCCTTTATTCAAGGAGATAGTGCCTGGCCATCCTCATGCCACTTCTGCTTTACTTCCCAGCTGTTGAGATGGATAAATTTCCTAGTATCATTCCTCATAAATGCCGTCCTCCTCATGGTTTAAGTTCTGTCACCCCTCCAAGAACACCTAGCATCCCACACATAGCTTCTTTACAAAGACTTACAGTATGTAACAGTAGATCTTCAGGGTCCCAACCCACAGCAATGAATAAGATTCTCAACTATAATATTCGGATTTACTGGCAATACCACTGGGGCTGATTTTCTGTCAGAAAGGAATACGATTAAAGGGCACACCTGGGTGTCATGACCCATAACTCTGCGGCAGGTCTCCACGGCTGCCATCATGGCATGAAACACGTGCCTCCCCTCAGCCTGGTTGAGGAAGGCGCTCGGGAACAGATTTATCCAGAGGACTTTCTAACACCAAGAGAGGTAAGGCCATGCGTGGACCAGAGCTCCTGGCTCTCAAAGAAATCCCGCAGCAACAAGCTATCACCTACTGCATACCCTCCACTCTGCCAGCCCCTCTGCATGTCTTCCAATCGAGACTAGCTTGTTTTGAGCCTTGGAATGGCCCGTGGCCTCTCATGCATATCTTTGTTGGATCTGTCATCCCCTGTCATCTCTTCCTATGATGCTACTAACTGCATGCTTATGCCCCCACCCCATGCCCAATTCATATGTTGAAACCTTAACCTCCAACGAGATGGTATTAGGAGTTGAGGCATTAGGGAAGTGATTAGGTTTAGATGAAGTCATGAGGGTGGAACCCCCCATAATGTGATTAGTGTCCTTATTAAAGAGAGACTAGAGCTTGCTCTGTTTTTGCCTTAAGATACAGCAAGAAAGCAGCTGTTTATAAACCAGGAAGAGGGCTCTCACCAGACACCAAATCTGTCGCCACCCAGATCCTGGACTTCCCAGCCTCCAGAACTGTGAGAAATAAATGTTTGTTGTTTAAGCCACCCAGTCTATAGTACTTTTGTTACAGTAGCCCTAGCTAAGACATGCAGTAACCCAGTGACTGATGTTGGCTACATCCCTGATTTCACCTCCCGGGTTAAGTCTGACATCCCGTCCAGATTTCTTCACCTTATGATCACTGGTTTTGCAATTGCCAGTCTTATCTCAGTATGCCCCTGAGCCATGATGTCACTGAGATAAAATACCTAAAGCTTTTACAGTAGAAACACATTTTTGCCCCAAGCCTATCTTCTAAGTTTTACAGAAGATGAAACTGTAGCGGTTAAGTGATATGCCCAACACCACAAAGTAAGTTGGTAATGACTAGAACCGAGGCATTCTGACTCACAGAACAGTGATCTTTACACTAACCACGCCATCCCATTCTTAGAAAACATGTTCATCAAAGGAGGGAGTGCCACAGAGGATATATTGTTAAAATCTGAATTTGGGAACAAATGACTCATCTTGTAGGTTAGGTTCTGTTCTGGGAACAGAAGCATTGAAAAAAGCTGACAATAGCTGGTGTTAACAGAGAAGTACATCCAGGTCTAATCATCTTTAAAAGTTTCTGCAAACCTTGTCAAACTAAATCTTGACGGGATGAAAAAGATGATGTTTTTTTTTCTTTTTTTTAAAGCCAAATAACCAATAGACTAATGAATTTCCACATTTCCTCAGTAGTCTTGCATGGAAAATACTTAGAACATAGTTAACGTATTTGGAAGAGGAATCTCTTTACCAAGTGAGTTGTCCCAAGTCAGTGGGTGTGGAGGGGAGGATCTCTTGCTGTGCAAGCAGTTTCCAAAAGTCAAATGCCTGCCAATCTGTTCCCAAGTTGAGGTTCATTCTCAAGGTCAAGTATCTGTTGCTACACAGTGCCCCCCACCCCCCCATCTGAGCCCTTCTCTCCACAGGAATCATCTCTCCAGGGTCAGAAGCAGCCTGGACACCATCATGATGAGCATTTTTTCATTCATTTATTTTGAAGGTCAGAAATATTAAATTCTGTATATTCATAAACCAAATCAAAAGAAAGACTGAAATTAAAACTCAGATATCCCGATTTCATTCTTTTCTTTTCTTTTTTTATCTTCCAATCTTGGTGGAGCCTTGAACATTTTTGGTGCTTTTCAAGTCAATTTTTTCCCACGGTATTTTGAGTATCCTCATCGACTATGCTGCTATGAAATCAATGTCTATTCTTACAATGTACACCTAATAGAGGGCTCTCATTTAATAGGTCCATAAAATTTTACACTCACGTTTTGTTCACTTGAAGTTCTTACACTGCTGGTTTAAGAGCTGTGAAGCATAGAGAAAAGATGCTGACAGGGATCTTAGAAGTCTATGATCTTTCCCCCAACTGGCTGAGGCAGTTTCCAAAAGGTTCAGCTTAGACCAATCTGGTCCTAGCAAATAATTTTCCCTGACGGTAATCTACACATGCCTTAGTTCAATACTTACCATCCTGTTAATTATAGACTTTGGCAATAAGATAAAAAAGTAGTCCATGAGGTTGGAGTCCACTATATGTTCTTTGTGCTGGTAACCAAACCCCTCCTGAATGATGGCAAAACTGTCAGCTGAATGATGGCAAAACTGTCAGGATTTAGAGTCATCAACTAAGACATCACTTAGGGTGACTGCCAGCCAGTACCACTCGTTAATCACAGTCTAGGGGACAAGTGGTTTTAACAGATGAAACCTGAAACTCAGGACATGAGAAGAGGTCTGAGATACACTCTCCGCTTCTCAGTGCACAACCTGCAACAGCAGATCCAGAATTTCTCTCCCATCTTAGCCAAACAAGTCTTTCACAGCTTCATTCCAAGTCGAGTGCAATTTTTCTTAGTTGACTGTTTCTTTCATTACAAGACATCATGTCCGTGTTTAGGGTGCAGATGTATAATGACTGGACTATTACCAGGTGGGCCATCCATCCTGGCTTTCCCGGGATAGACTTAGTTTAAAGCCTGTTGTCCCAGGATAATTGTCCCTTTCATTCACACCAGTTTTAACGATACATTCATACTGTTCAATTACCCATTACTAATAACCAGTAATGTGGAGTCCTTCCATCAAGCACTGGTCATACTAACAATTTGATCTTTGAAAATGTTTTCCTTTCACTGAGCATCATTTTGATTGATGTTTCTTTCCAGATGGGTTTGTTGCAGCTGTGCTCTTCTGGAGCTTCTTTCCTGTGTTCTATATTATCGTTTCAGACCTCGGTGATACGTGATGAAGCCTACATAATTCTGTTTTCACCTATGACGCTCTTAATCAAGTGAAAAAAAATTGTAAGTGATGGTAATCAATGTAAATATGGCCATCTTTTGGATCATCTCAGCCTAGAATTACATTTGGAAGAAATGTGAGTCTAACAACTAAAAATAATTAAAGAACATTTACATTTTTACAGTGGTCTATTAAAAAATGCCAAAAAGGGGCTTCCCTGGTGGCGCAGTGGTTGAGAGTCCGCCTGCCGATGCAGGGGACACAGGTTCGTGCTCCAGTCCGGGAAGATCCCACATGCCGCGCAGCGGCTGGGCCCGTGAACCATGGCCGCCGGGCCTGCGCGTCTGGAGCCTGTGCTCCGCAACGGGAGAGGCCACAACACTGACAGGCCCGCGTACCGCAAAAAAAAAAAGATTAAAAAGTAGTTGATGAGTTTGAGGATATTTTTCAGTAGATCCATGATCAGTATCACTTCTTGTTTTGTGTGTCAGTTTTTATATAGTGGTACCATATGTACTCCATGTGTTTCCACATTATGTACCAACTCATGGAACTTAGACAGAAATGCCCCGTTTCTGTCCTCTGGGAATTTACTCAACTTCCAGAGCCCCTGTTTCTAAAAAGGGTACCAGCATTCTTTTGATCCTCTGTCTGCCTCCACCCAAAGCTATTTTTCATTCTGCCTCTTCACTTATACAAGTTTTACCCATCGTTCATTGTTTAATCTGTCTCTGTCACCTCCAGAACATCTCTTGTATCTTCCTGACTCATGTCCTGCCTGGCTTTTTTTTTTTTTTTCTCTCATCTCTTAGAGCACATACAATCTACATTCCAATACGTACCACTGGATAGAGAATTAGAGCATTTTAGAGATATCATGAATTTTATAAGATCATCCAATATAACACCCTCAGTTTTAGAAATGAGTAAACTGAGGTTCAGAGATGATAAATGACTTTTTCAATATTGCCTACATAAGCAAGTTTCTGAACAGACTTTATAAGCCAGTGTTCTTTCTCCCATGCCAGTGGCTATAAACACTTATCACACCACGATATTTACTTACGTGGAGACAGTCTAGAAAAGTGTTAAGAGCATGGACTCTGGAGTCAAGCTATCGGAGTTCAAATCCTAACTCCACACCCTGATACTTCTGATACCTTGGTCAATGAATCGATATATATTTTTTAATTAATTTATTTAATTTATTTATTTTTGGCTGTGTTGGGTCTTCGCTGCTGCGCGCAGGATTTCTCTAGTTGCGGTCAGTGACGGCTACTCTTCGTTGCGGTGCGCAGGTTTCTCATTGCGGTGACTTCTCTTGTTGCGGAGCACGGGCTCTAGGAGAGTGGGCCTCCGTAGTTGTGGCATGCGGGCTCAGTAGCTGTGGCACGTGGGCTCAGTAGTTGCGGCATGTGAGCTCTAGAGCGCAGGCTCAGTAGTTGTGGCGCACAGGCTTAGCTGCTCCGTGGCATGTGGGATCTTCCCAGACCAGGACTCGAACCCGTGTCCCCTGCATTGGCAGGCCAATTCTTAACCACTGAGCCACCAGGGAAGCCCAATGAATTGATATTTATAGCCATCTCTAGACAGAGCTTATGTTTCATTTGGCAGTCATATATTTGACAAACTTTTATTGACCAACTGCTATGCGCCTGGCTCTGCCAGGTGCTAGGAATGCTAGGAGAGAGTCGTGATTCCAACCCTCAGGGAATCAGGCATCCAAAAGAAATCACACGAAAGGTAGCATAAAAGAGGTGTTTCCGAAGAACAATGGCAGTGGAGGGGCAAGGAAAGCAGCCAGTGCGCCAGGGCAGGTCAGGGAGGCTCCACAGAAGAAGCAGCCCTAGAATGGATCCCTCCACAATGAGTAGCACCCCAGGATTGACAAAGAATAGCCCCTAAGGAAATGTCTGCTAAATGGATGAATGGCACGTGTCTCCCCTGGGCCAGAAGAGGAGAAAATAGATACTTGAGAGAAACCCTTGAAAACAAAAAAAGGCATTTTTCTATGATAGACTCTTGAGCTCTATATAAAAAAGCCCTCACTTATCCAGGCAATAACCATTTACTGAACCTTCCACGAGGCTGTCAGACTGTATGAAGCAGCAGAGCCTCCAAACAGCTCTCTGCACATAAGGCTAGAAGTTTGTATAAAACTAGACAAAACTAGTTCCTTCCAAATTTCAGGTCTGCAGATGTATTTCTTAATACACTTTTCAAAACCTCAAAGATCCTATCCACTCAGTAGCAAGACAAACCCAGGGGACACCTCTTCTGCTGCATCGGAACAATACCCCTGAAGCACCTTTCTTCAGACAATTAAGCAGGCTCTGCTCTGAGGGAAGGTCTGGTGTGATGTGCACACCTCCTGCCAAGCAAATTCTATCGCGGACGCGTGAGTGGACTGGAATATCTCAGAAAGGACCTTTCCCTTTTGAAAGGTCACTGAGCCAAACACAATAAAACTGTCTACTATAGCATGCTCCTTTTCCAACTGGCAATGCTTCAAAAGTGCACGAACTGAGGAGATTCTTTGCGCACCACACCTGGCTAAGAGGCTTTCTGAATTTCAACATCCTCTTGGGTACTCGTATGTCTGTCATTAATCTCACTCTCGGAAACTCTGTTCTCTCTTCCGGAACCTCCTCCTGCTTCTGTTTGGCTAGATTTTATTTTTACAATTTCTCCCTGTGACTTACATTTTAATATGACACAACATATTTCACACCAGTGACAGGGGCATTTTCTATACCGTCTTCTATAGAGCAAGACTCTTTCAAAAGTTTGCCTGGCCAACAGCTACTTACTATGCCTCTTCCCTTTTACTGCCTAGCTGTGTGCATTCACCAAAATCAAATGCACTGAAATGTGATTTTCCTAGTTGTGAGAGGAGAAAAAAAATAATAAAGTGAATAGCAGATGACTGGGAGCCTCAGAGTGCTTTAGTTCACGATCACCTACAGTGCTTGCTTTAAACCACTGCCACTGAAAGGGTATATGGTATGCAACACTGTATGTGACAAACCAGTGTAAGGGCTAAGTTCTATTTTTACGGATCATAGGAAAAAGGGATCAAGTCTGCCCTCGTCTGTAGCTGTTGTGTCTTGGGGGAAACGTGTACATATTAGGTAAGTAAAGAAAGTTCAGAAACAAATGTGATCGCACAATGACATATTGAAAAATAGATATTTGTGGCAAGAGAAATCCCAGAGATCAGGAGTGTACTGCATACTCAGAAGTAATATGGTATCAGAGGTAAGTATGTTAATAACTGGCCATAGGTCTGGCGCTTTAAAGAAAGTATTTTACATCCTAAAATAACCCCAAACAAAGCAAGACCAAAAACAAACAAACACACCACAGTCCAAAGACTCAAAATCCATCCATTCATTTATAGATTCAGTGATGATTTAGTTATGTAATTACTGTAATTCAGGAAGACAGTACATTTGCCCCTACTCCTTTCATAGATTCTACTAAATATTTATATATTAAATTTATTAATCGATTTATATAAATATTATATGTGGACATATTATTCATACAACATAATAGGACAAAAAGGACTAAATGCATAACAGCAGAGAAGAGTGGGCACTGTCATGATGGTGATGCAGGCAGAGGACGACAAGGGACTGTGATTAAGAACAGGCAGAGGAAGCCACAGTCCAAAATATGCTGTAAGGCAACCAAAAGTTGGCGGGGCATGTCTACACAGGAATCTCAGGAGGTGCAAGAAATGAAAGGGGTAACTGAAAACAGAACCCAGCGTAAGTACTGTATATGAAACAGCTATGTATACTATTCTCTTCCTCACTACATTTCCTCCACTCTGGATCCCAGGAAACAAACAGCTGGATTAATCCCAAGCAAATAATAAAATACTACTAATAGGACTACAACTATTACTACTACTAATAAAATAATAACCGAAAATCAAAATCCAAAACAAGATAAAAGAAAAATTATAGTCAGCGCTTCTCTAAAATAACTGAACAAACTCTGAGGAGAAAGACAAGGTTTTCGTTAGATGTTGGCATCTGAGAATAACAACTTTCTCATTCTCTTATGGTGGAGACCCACTGATACCAAATCATACCTCTTTACTCAAATGTGGCACCTGATCACCCTCCCCTCTGTCTTTTAATCCCAGAATTTCCACTCAGGATAGAAAATATTAAGGATAAACAGTTCTATAAGAGCAAAAGAAAGCCGAAACAGTCAGCTATTTTTTCCTTTACTAATCAGGCAATCAAGCACACCATGATATTAGGCAACGCAACAGCATTATGGATAAATACTAAGATAGGCAGGCTGGAAAACACAGATAATGTAAGAAACAGGAAAAAAAAACAAAAACCCACCTCTGATCAACTTAGACAAACTGGAGAAGCCATTACAATCAAAAAGTAAAAACAGAACTTTTTCAAAGAGAATAATTAAAATAGAGAACAAGAAAGCATACTTAGAAATTAAAACATGGTCATTGAAATAAACAAGTACAGTAGAAAGCCTAAAGATACAGCCAAGGGGCGCTCACAGATATAGACTAATGAATAAAGGCAGAAATTATGAGATGATACATCTCAAAGGTCTAATATCCAAGTACTAGGAGCCACAGAATGAAAAGAATGAAAATGGAGCAGGGCAATTATTAAAGGAATGATAGAAACAAAAATCACTTAGCTGAAGGAAGCCATGCATCTACAAAGAAACCTCACTGAGTGAATATCCTAAGTGAAAAAAGAGCCTCAAGTATGTCACTGAAAATATATAAACATGAGATGATCCTAAAAGTTTTCAGAGAAAAATAGGAGGCATTAGACTCTGCCTGGTACCCGAGTTCTCATCAACATCAACAATGTTCAAAAGAAAAGCTCTTTCCAACCTAAAATTCTATACTCAGCCAAAGTATCATGTAAATATGAGTGTGTGCAAGAACCAGGATATTTACCTCCCCTAGTCTTTTTCTTAGGAGTTACTTTATGATGATGCATTATAATAAAATGAGAGGATAAGCCAAGGAATAGGTAGATACTGAAACAGCAGATTTAACCAAGAAGAACAATATGGAACCCAGGATGTGCATAGGTCTAGGAGCTGGGAGTCCAGGATGGAGCAGGAAAGAGGGGGACTCTGGGAAGGAGATTCATGGGTGCGAGGGAGGGCAGAGAAAATAGACTAGATGATATGATGGAGAGTAAAAAATATATGAGGGTCTGATAAAGGAAAATAGAATAATAAATGAGGCTTAAGGGTTTCCCTGGTGGCGCAGTGTTAAGAATCCACCTGCCAATTCAGGGAACATGGGCTCGAGCCCTGGTCCGGGAAGATCCCACATGCTGCGGAGCAACTAAGCCTGTGCGCCACAACTACTGAGCCTGAGCTCTAGAGCCTGCAAGCCACAACTACTGAGACTGCGTGCTGCAACTACTGAAGCCCACGCTCCTAGAGCCCACGGTGGGCAACAAGAGAAGCCACCGCAATGAGAAGCCCGCGCACCGCAACGAAGAGTAGCCCCCGCTCGCTGCAACTAGAGAAAGCCCACGCGCAGCAACGAAGACCCAACGCAGCCATAAATAAATAAATAAATAAATTTATTTTTTAAAAAATAAACGAGGCTTAATTTTAAGCAAGTGACAGCGTCAGAACAAAATCAGTGACTTTAACTTCAATGTTGGGAATCTTTTCTTTTCAGTGAACTAGGGGGCATGACATTGGACTCAAAAAAAATGTAATCCTATCACATTTGTTGACCTAACACTAAATGACATTTCTGTGGTCATAATAATGTTAATACTGTTTACTGTTCTACATTTAAAGTTAACCTTTGGGCAAAGACTTGGTTAAAAAAATACATTTTTAATGTAAAGTGAAAATATCAACAAGAAAAAGAGTGACTGACAGAATTAGGACCTGAAATGAGAGAGAAAAGTTGGGGAAAATGTGTCGGACTAAGGCTCCCATTGTATCTTGTAGGGAATAAAGAGCGTGTTGCAAATGATCTGAATAAGAAAACAGCTTTAAGATTCTACTTAAAGCTGACAATTATCTTACAGTTGCATTCATATAAGGAGAAAAAATATTAATAAAGGAAAGGTGAAATAAAAGTGAGCAAAAATCCATCTTTCAAATTACAGAGTGAACTGTCTAAATCTGGTCAGTCAAAAAATTACTGAGCTCTCTACCAAATTGCCTAAAATAACAATCAGTACAAATTTCAAAATAAATTTAAAAAACGTCTCTAGGGAGTAAGAATGGAATGCGGAGGGTGGAGCAGGACACTTTTGTTTCTCATCAGCACAACTTGGGTACTACTTAGCGTGTGAACTGGCATGTAATACTTTGATAATAATAAGTACTTGTGTCGATAATACCTTTCATAGTAATTACTGAGTGCGCTGAATGTTTTTTTATGTGCAACACATTAATTTTACCAGATACTAGTATAAAGTGGGATCCTTATTTATTTTATAGGCTGTGTATAACTTTTCTATACGGGGATATATAGAAATTTATATTTATCATATATATCCTTTATATGTAGGCATTTCTCTGGGGTTACAGTTTTCAGTATCTGAAGTTTTTCTTATTTTTCTATCAAATTTCACCATTAGCAATTAAATAACCTGGATTAAATATAGTCCTTACCTATGTTCTTTATTTTTTTAATGCAAAATCTATAAAAGATATAAATACTAAGGGACCTAAGGATTAGGTGGCATTCACAAAAAGGATGATAAACAGCCCAAAAAGGCAAGGCGAGGAACTGTAAAAATATTTTGCTTAGTTCACTAATTCAATAAGGTCCATTATCTTCATAGACTTTTAGTTTTAGAATGAAGTACTTAGCTTATAATCACACAGCAAAAGTGAAAAGTTCAAAAAGACTGAACTGATACTTAACCCAATAACCTAGAGGACACGGAATGTTTATCAAACCAGTCTCCTGAAGTTAACAAACACAGAGGGGCCGGGTGGGGAGTGGTAAGGGTCTCTAACCATAAAACGTCTCACTCAGTTCTCCTGATGTATCTTGTTTTGACAGATTCACACCCAGTGGCCCATATTAATGAGGTGGCGATTAAATCACAAGTCTAGTCAGAAGCTGAAGGATGACTTTAGGACAAATGTTTACCGTTCCAGGCCATGTGCAAACCTTTGAACCTTTGTGAAGTTCAAACACGCAGGACTCGGTGTAAAGCATCAGGCCATTTCCCACTTTAGGGCTCAATACAAAATAAATGGAAAAAGAAAATCAATAACTGATCAAGTACAATGTCATTATGTAGATACAGTTTCAGAACTCCAGATTATCTTAATCATTGCATATCAACACACTCATTCTTTAAAGAGATCTACTCTCCCAGTTACTAAGTACATGTCATATTGGATTAGGAAAACGCATCCATCAGATTTGGTCACTGGGCAAAGATAACATGCGATTATTCTGATTTTTGCCATCTTTACTTTGAAGAAGCTGACATCTTTGGAGCTGGGTACATGGAAACTATATTGGCTGACGCTTGGTATATCTCCAGTTGTTTTAGGAGATAGCGGAAGACTCTGCAACCATCCCATGAATGACTTCTAACACCTCCTGGAAGTAGTCTATTCATTTCTGCTAAAAGTATCCTCATCCTCCCAAGTCATCTCAGAATCTCTTTATTATTACCAAAAAAGGAGAGTCTACTTTTTACTCCTTTGGGATTTCTTTTTTAATTTTTTCAAAACAAGCCTTATTCTCATTTTAACCTGCATTAAATATCATGGGCAAAGAATAACAATATTTCCCCTGGGTCTCACGATCCTACTTCTTTTGCCATTTTGGGAAATGAAGCAAAGAAACAGAAGTGTTTTCAATGCCGGGGGGGCTGCAATGAGTTGATTTCCAGGATTTGAAAATAAAGGATACGATTAAACAAATGTAGAGTTAGACCAATAAACTATACATGTTCGATCTGAGCATTTGGCAATACCCCCAAATGCCTATAAAGATTATATGGAAGTGAGCTTAGGGCTGCAGGGGCTGCAATGTGATTGAGATTGGATGAACTGATACTCTGGTAGACCAAAGCCCAAACAGTTGTATCATGCCCCACCCCCGTTTTTTTTGGAGAGAGGAAGTTGGTCAGCAAAAGCATAGGAAAACAAACATTGGATGTTCACTTCGGTTTAGGGAGTAACACAGTAGTTTTCTTGGCAAGGCCAGCCTGGTAGAGGGGTGAGTGTTAAAACCATCTCAGTTGGAAGATCAACTCATTCCCATTGTCTTGAATCCATACTGTCTAGCAATTTTCAGGAAGCTTGGCACCCTATGTCCCTAAAGTATAGGGAGAGAATGAATTTGTCAGGCCAACTCAAGTCATGTTCTCATCAGACAGATGCATTTCTCTTTATAAATGGATAAGCCAGCATTCTGATTATAATTTAGATTCCCGTACTGCTCATCTACGGGGAGAGGATTCTGTGAACCACTGTTGACTGAAGCACCACAGCCTATGTAACAGTTACACTGATCATTGGAAATCAAAACCTTGGCATTCTGGTTTACATCTAATACAGTACATAAGCTGTGTTAACATGAATCTGATTCTGAATGGAACCAGCCTTACCTAGTCTCCTAACAAAAATCACAACTCCCAGCCTATAGTCCTGGGGGAATATGACCCTGCATCATGTCACCAAGGAAAGTACCACCATGTAGGGTCTATCTGGGTAGTGAGCACCCAAGCAAGTTTTCCATTCTCTGATTATACCCGTGAGTTAAAAGATATAAGGAAGAAAGATTTTAAAACAGCCAATTACACAGCTATATCCAAAGTAAGAAAATGTGTGAAATTATGTAGTACGCCTTCCCAGGGACTTTGTGACAAAGGGATAGGGAGGGAAGAGAAAAATATGGACTCAGATTACATAATTTGCCAAAAGTGGTTACAGTAACTTTAGGTTCTTCCATATTTATCTTCTGAGAAATGCTTTGCCTTGCTGGAATCTCTAAAACAGCAGCTAGATTTTCAATGGAATTGCATATGAAGAAGACGAGTGGGGAGGGAGCTTAGTCAAGACCCTTAAGCACAGATCTTTTTAATGATAGATCTATTATACTGATGCCCCGGGGGAAGTTACTTCATTTTGAATGGAGCTGACCATTGACAAACAGGAAATTCTTGCACTTAGCAGAGTAACTAGACATTGAAATATACTGTATGTAGGAAAAGATTTTTCTCCTCAAATGTTACACACAGAACTATTCACCTCAAAACTATCATGGATTGTGTCTTTATTCCTAAACTTTTGAGGAAGGATAACAACATTCCAGCAAGCTGGAACAAAACATGGACGTTGCGGCTGCTTTTAGCAATACATCTGCTTTGCAAGAGAAATGGGTGCTTTTGAATCAGTAAACATCTGAAGGTCTACCTGAAACAGAGATTATACCAAAGACACAAAGAAAGACAGGGTAGGTGATGCCAATTCCTTGATATATCAGAGTGTTTCTGATTACTTTCTGCCTGAGCTGCCCAGTGAATTGCTAATGTGTAGCACTTGACCTATAAGACAGCAACAGTCCTAACACCATAGCCAGCAGATAACTCAGAGGATAGAATGGAACTTTCAGAATGTGGTGAACCTTTCTCTGGTTTTGCTCACAACTTCCAAGTATGGTTATCTAAATGCTTTTAAAAATAATATGTTATTAATTGATGTATTTGTGTAGCCAGGGACTTAAAGCTTCTGTTAGTGGTTGCAGGCCACGCCTGCAATCAGCCCCTTGACTGATTCTTACTGCATTTACTGTCACATGCAATTGACCCTTTATTCAGTAATCATTCATTCATTCAATGTGCTAGCTGAAAATTTTGGCAACACCCTTGGGGATCCAAAGATAAAGACACTGACCACTGTCTTCAAAGAACTCAGTCATATTCTATGCTCTGATTACCACTGCAGCACAGTGTGGCATTTTATCAGACTGCTGGACACAGAGTAATGCCATTAGATTTTTCCCATGTCTATCCATTATTTTCAAAGCTACCTTGGAAATTTCTGTATATATCATAGTATCCAACATTGTGGTGAGGCAAAGGAAGCCTTCCAACAGTTCTTTATGTCTTATCAAGAGATAAAACACTATCTTCAAATTTAAATGGAGGAACATACAGTACACATGGTCAAGGTGCTCTAATACACAGCATTTTAAGTTTTGATATTAGAGTTTTATCCATTCATTCATTCCTTTTTCATAATACATCTATACTACTTACAATCAGAAAAAACAACCAATAAAAATTAGATAGATGAAAGTTAGTGATGAAGAACTGGTAATAGTTATAAACGTGTTTGCGTTGCCCCATAAAAAACATAGATGTAGTAATCGTCACAGGGTTTAAAGAAAATTTAGCTTGATGGGGAAAAAAAATTCCTGAGCAGCCTGAGAAAGAAAACCACTGCTCACCATGATTCCTCATCATTCTTTTCTACTCATGTATCCCACCTACAGAAACTGTTATAACAACACGATGCAGTAAAAAGCCCTTTTCAATTCACCTTTAATCCCTGACCCTTGTTATGTCTGTCACTTTTAATACATGTGCTCTCTCCATGGTATTAGCTGACATGTTTGATAACTAAACACATCATGTCAGAGGCCACCCAGTAGCTTACATGATGAAAAGAAGTTTGATCCCCAAAACATGACCCCCTCATCCTGGTTGTTCAGTTCAATTCTAGTGCTGCAATTATTACACAAAGCCGAGCAGCCAAGTGATCCAGTGTGTGGAGCTGAGCTCAATCCAGAGTTCCTGAGGGCTTTTCTTATTAGTTTTACCCTCTACCTATGGTTACTAGTGAAAATAGTATTTCATTCATTTAATCATTCAACATATGTTTGTAAAACATATAACTGCTAAACACTGTGCTCAACTTGGAAGATTCAAGGTAAACAAACTGAAACGCACATGCCCTCATACACTTTGGGCCAAACATGGATACTCAGTGACCACGGAGCATCATTTACACAGTCAATCCAACTAGTACGTCATCCCTAGGAATGTGACAGAACACAAGTAATAAATATTATGACAAATTAACTCTGATTTAGGGGTTTTCATTTTTGTGTTAACCTATTTTAGCTAGCTCTCTGCTATGCACTAAATCAAGGTAAGCAAAGTATTGTTCCACATTTCTAAATCCAAGACAGAACTTGGATCGATTTTGTTTACCCACGCAAAATTAGATTTCTGAACTACACAACTTGCTGAAATACAGACTCTTAAATCTATAGACAAGGTGAATGATTCTTAATTTGTTTTCATAGATTTGAAAATGTAAAGAACTTGAATTAGTTGCATAGCATAAAGTTAACCCAGCAATATGGCTATTACAGAGGTGGGACTTGAAATCGTCTCATCTTGGATTTCTCTCCTATTTTCCAGACGTATTTGTATCCTACAACCTACTCAGTCCTCCCACCTGTACATACCACAGACCCATCGACTCAACATCTCAAAGTCACTTGCATTTCCTTCATAAGAGCTAATTACTCTTCCTCTTGCGTATCACATTGCTTCAACCCACGGAGATACCAGTACAGGAATCAGGATACCATGCTGAGTCTTCCAAGTCCAGTAAATTCTATTCTTTTAGTATCTTTCCAGGCTGACCACTTCGCCACCTCCCCATTTCAAACGTGAACTATCTTTCTTGAACTTAAACGCCTACATTGTAAGGATCAACTCCAAACCACAAAATATGCCATAGAGCAGCTCACATGTCCTGGTCCTTGCCTCTGAACCCACCCCCAACCCTCAACAAATCTCCTACCATTTCTATCCTCATAACCTGTGGTCCAGGAACAGATTTTTTACAATTCCTAGACACCCCATTCTCTCTTTTCCTGGAGTTTCACATAAGCACTTCCCTTTGCCCTTCACCTGGCTGAGTTTGCTGGCAGGTCATGAGTCTGCTCAGGTGTAATTCTTCGAGGAAACTTCCTTACCCTCTCTGTCCCACTAGTGCCAAACTCTTTCAGTTAGATGCCCCTCCTCTGAGCTCCTACAGCACTTTATTAACAACACAGCTGTGACATCCCATACCGCAGGATCTGTTTACTTCTTTGTTCCCTAACATGAGATGGGTCCTTACTGCATACACTGGACCTAGCAAAGGATATTACACATCATTGGTAGTTAATATGTATTTTAAAATACATAAACTAATAAAGCATCCTTTTATATCCATTCTAGAAAATACTTACTCTTTACTCATATTCATTAGAGAAAAAAAAAAGAATTGAGGAACAAATATTTGGATGACTAAAACACAAGGGCAGCTACTGCTTTCATTGGCATCTTTGTTAAGCCATGAGGCTTTGCGGATTTTATAATGGAGGACATGGAGCTACTCCATATTAGACTTTTCCAAAAGAATTATGACCTCCCTTCTTATCCTCAAACAAAAGCATTAGAATATAATACTCTCTAAAGGCATAGAGTTGCATGGATTCAGGCACTCCCTAAGTACCCAGAAATCTACTCCATTCTCTTCTCAATACCCTATGACTTTTTCATTTTCTACTCTGAATGTCCTTTCTCTACATTAGAAAGCATCTATCTCAATGCTATAAATCACACTTACTCATACTTATTGATGATAATTTCAGCTTAACTCATTGCCCATGATGGCCATCTTGGTCTCTCTCTGCATCGCAAACTTTCAACTTCACTCATCGCTTTGTTCCCTCTATGTCAGATTCTCCAAAGATGGCATCTTATCTTTTCAAACAAGGAAGCCCATGTCAAAAGTTCCCAGCCAGCCTACCAACGACTGGCCACCATACTATTAGTTTGGGGCAGGAGGAGGGGAGGGGACTGCAAGAGGGGTGAGGTCACGTGATCTGTCCAGAGTTTTCTCCTCAGCAGAGAGAAAACTGTGTCTGATGGGGTGTGTGGGAAGGAGGTATTTGAAAGAAGCTGCATGTGGAGGGATGGGGTGGGAAGGTGGCAGGTATTTTTTGTCCACTTGTGAAAGAAAAATGTTTCTGACCAATGTGGATCTCACTTTCTGGCAGTAATCACCATTCTTACCTCCTGTGAATTTTTTAGTAATATTTGTCACTTTCCTAGAATGAAAAGGAATCCCTAGGATTCCAGAATGACAGAATCCCACTTGGCAGTGGCGTTCCCAAGGAGCAATAAAATCCTAACTCATTGAAGGTGTGATCTCACAGGAGCCTGACTGGAAGTTGCCCTCTGGCTGCATCCTAACCTTTTATATTATTTGTTTTATATTTGTTTATATCATTTGTTTTATATTTGTTTATATTATTTGTTTCCTTAGTGAAAGCAGATACCAACTGACCTAATGCCTTTTTACTTTCTCTTAAATAATATTTCTTTGAGCACTTACTATACGTCTTTATATAGATCACCTTATTTAATTTTTACAATATATGATGACAGATTTTAGCTTAGTTTTCAAGATAAGGAGGCTCTTTGTAATCTATATTCCTAACTAACTACAAGCTATTTCTTACCATAATGTTTGTACAGAGAGTACTCTCTAGGATGGATGTGAAGAGCCACCTCCTTCATTATCACACCACTAATAACTGGTAAGCTTTAGATCCCAAACTATCTCTGTCTGATGACTGCGGCCATGCTCTTAAATATTACACAGCACTGGGAAACCCTCAGAGGTGACTGCAAGACATGTAGAGATAGGTGCAGGCTGATTGGAGGGCCTACAATGACACTTCATTTCAGAAATTCTCTACTCCAGTCTAGGACCTAGATAACAAATAATCATTTTCACTTTCATTAGTAGAGACTTATAGAATTCATAACCATCTTTCAGAATCTTGGTCTTAGATTTGTTTAATATTCTATAAATGCCCAATTTCCTTTTAAAGAAAATACTGAATTTTCTACTCCACGAATGTCTACAATATATAATTGCAAATATTTGCAATTAAACATCACTTCGATGTAGTCAAAATTCAGTTATAAGATTTTTTTTCTAAAACTCAGGAAAAGAAGATAGGTTTTCTCAAGCTGCTGTTTAAACTAAAACTGATTAAATCTGTGACATCTTATCAGAAATTAGCCAGGAGCTTAATGAAAAAAGCATGCCAGGGTTTCTGAGTTTTACCACCTGCCTTCACCATGGCTTTCAATTCCCACAGAAAGAATGGGAATATGACATCTAGATGACTGCAGTCAGATAGGATCATAACTGTGTGGAAATATACTTAATATATGTCACAAATTTTTCATAAATTTAGAATGCTAATGCTTAGGAAGGGATTAAATACAGTCCATGTCGGATACCAAGCTCTGCAGAGATGCATAAATAATCCATTTCTCAGAGTTTTCTTAGCTTTGGAGAGGCTTTTAGAGCATCAAAGCTGAGCAAACATTTTGCAAATGAATCTGGCCCTGAGCGATCCAGTGTTAAATTCAGATCATTAGTGGTGGAGAAGCTGCCTCTCATCTCAAGAGAAGCTTTGCAATCTTCAAGTTCTTTAAATATTCACCTGGCAAAGAGGAGCCTGAAGAAAGCATGCCAGAATCCACAATGGTGGTGCAGAAGGATCTCCTTCAAACTTTCCATTAGGGCTTTCTTAAACCATCTCAGACTATCAAGAATCTATACTTCTCTTACAGAGGCCTGGAGAATGACTCCACGGCCAGACACAGTCATGATTTCTAGCAGGGTGAAAATTTTCTCGGTAGGAAATTCTTCCTTACAGCACTTCTTAATCCCTCATGGTACGATTGATGACCATTTCCTTTTCCTATATCCATCGTTAATAAGGAGAACAACTATTCACCATTTATCTGAATGGTTTACTAGCTGCTTTGAACTGTATTTCTGCCACGGTAAATACTCCCAGATGCTTTCATCTTTTCATAGGGGTATGAGAATCACACAAAATTGTTCAGAAATGTCAGTAGGATGAAATTTATCCTTGCCCAAAGAAGTTTTAAAACCACACAAATGAAAACACTGACCCCTTTTCAAGTCTCTGAAAACTGAATGTTCTTGGTGAATATGGTCAAGGTGTAACCAATCATATCTGCCAGGTAACTAGCTCCAGATATGACACTGGACTCAAATAATCAGCACTGGTGAGATCTGTACACTGTGATTTATATTTTTAGAGAATAAAGAAAAACTAAAGTAAATGAGACACTAAGGAATAGAGATACACCATGAATGGTAACAGAACAGAGCAATCACGGGAAAACAGGCAGGGAAGACAGGTGTGGCTAGAGAATGGAGGCCATTCTTTGCCTGCTCTGGAGTTTGGGGGATAATCTAAAGTCAGCAGACATTCATTGAAAAGATTTTTTTTCTGATTTTATTTTAAAATTAATTTATAGTCTAATTTTATGAATCATAACACATGTATAGATTAACATAATTGGCACCAGAATCATGATACAGAACAGTTCCATCAGCCCCCATCCCCAACACACACACACACACACACACACACACACACACACACACACACAATGCTCATTCTAGGCACATCCTTCCCCGGCCCCTAGACCCTGACACTCACTGATCTGTTTCCATCACGATAGCTTTGCTTTTCTGAAATGTTATAACATCCAATATATAACTTTTTGAGGCTTTCTTCTTTCATTCATCCAAGTTGTTGCATGTTTCAAAACTCATTCCTTTTTATGGATAAGTAGTAGTCCATTGTAAGGATGTACCAGAGTTTGTTTAACCATTCGCCTGTTGAGAGACTTTTGGGTGATTGTTAATTTGGGGCAAATCTGAATAACAGTACTATAAACATTCATGTATGGGTTTTTGTGTGAACGTACATTTTTAGTTTGTTAGAGTAAACAGTTAAGGAGTGGGATTTCTGGGTCATTGGGTAAGCATGTTTACATTTATGAGAAACTGCTAGATGTTTTTCAAGTGGCTATTCCATTTTGTATCCCCATCAGTAATGTTTGAGAATTCTAGTTGTAATCCATACTAGTAATTGACAGTGACCGTGTTTTGTTTGTTTTGCTTTAATTACCATTCTAGTGCTACCACATTATCATTTTAATTTGCATTTCCCTAATGGCTAATGATGCTGCACATATTTTCATGTAATTTATTACCTTGTCTATATCCTTTTTGGTTAAAGGCCTGTTTAAGATTTTGCCTTTTTTTTTTTTTTTTTTGGCAGTACGTGGGCCTCTAACTGTTGTGGCCTCTCCCGTTGCGGAGCACAGGCTCCGGATGCGCAGGCTCAGTGGCCATGGCTCACGGGCCCAGCCGCTCCGCGGCCTGTGGGATCTTCCCAGACTGGGGCACGAACCCATGTCCCCTGCATCGGCAGGCGGACTCTCAACCACTGCGCCACCTGTAGTGTATCTTTTCAATCTCTTAACAGGGTCTTTCACAGAACAAAAGTTTTTAATCTTGATAAAGTCCAATTTATCAAATATTTTTTCTTTTTAGATGTTATATCTAAGAGATTCCTGCCTAACCCCAGGTCATGTAGACTTTCTCCTATGTTTTCTTCTAAAGGCTTTATAATTTTGGTTTTTACATTCAAGTTTACGATCCATTTTGCACTTATTTTTGCACAACGTGAGGATTAGGCTGAGGTTCCTTCTGTATGCATATGGATTTCCAATTTTTCCAATAACCATTCCTTGAAAAGATTATCTTTGCTACAGTGAATTGTCTTTGCACCTTTGTCAAAAATCAATGAGCCTATTTGTGCAGTTCGGTTTCTGGACTGCGGATTGTTTTCCATTGATTTATGTGTCTATCTCTTCTCTAATATACTATATTGATTACTATAGCTGACAGTAATTCCAGTATTCAAACGGTTTCAGAATTTAGAATAAGAAACTTCTCAATTCACTTCACCAAGCCAACAAAACCCTGATACCACTCAGCACATGATACAAATTTAAAATAATCTCAACTATGAATGCAGAACTCCAAACAAAATTGGCAAATCATATTTTTAAAATTTAGCATTTCACCATTAAGTATGATGTTAACTGTAAGTTTTTGGTAGAGGTCTTTTATCAACTTGAGGAAGTTCCTTTCCATTCTGAGTTTGCTGATACCTTTTATCATGAATAATGTCAAGTGACTTTTCCACATCCATTGAAATGATAATGTGTTTTTTTCTTCTTTAAACTGTATGGAGGAATACATTGATTTCTGAATATTAAACTTACCTTCCAATCCCAGCTATGAGTATTTAGAAGTTTGTTGTTGAATTCCCAAATGTTTGGAATTTTTTTTTTCCAGGTATCATCTGTTTCTAATTTAATTCCAACATGAACAGACAACTTATTTTTGTGATTTCATTTCTATTAAACTTATTAAAAATTTGTTCTCTCACAAAAAAATTAGGTCTATCTTGGTGAGCATTCCATGTGCACTTGAAAAGAACGTGTGTTCTATTGTTTGCAGTTAGAATGTTCAATAAACGCTCATTACATCCATTTAGTTGATAGCAGTTTTATCTTCCAAGTTTTTCAACATACTACCAGATTTTCTGTCTATTAGTTCTACCAATTTTGGGGAGAGTATTTTTGAAGCCTTCAACTATAATAATGAATATAACTGTTTCTTCTTTCAGCTGCATCAGTTTTTATTTCATATATTATATTTTGAAGCTCTGCTGTTGGGTACACACTCACTCCTAAGACTGTTATGTCTTACTGGTAAATTGTTCCTTTTATCATTGTTTAATTTCCTCTTTATCTCTGGTCGTTTTCTCCCTCTAAAGTCTACTTTGTCTGCTATCAACATAGCAACTCAAATTTTCTTTTTTGTTTAAAGTTTACATGGTTTAACTTTTCCCATCCTTTCAATTTTAACATAGCTATGTCATTATATCAAAGCGAGCTTATTTTACACAGCATATTGTTGCATCATATATTCTTCCTTATCCACTCTGACAACTGTTGTTTTTAGTTGTTTTTTAAACCACTTACATTTAATTTAATATTGATATACTTAGATTAAAGTCTACCATTTTATTGTTTGTTTGCTGTTTGTTCTTTCCGGGTTTTGTTCCTCTAATTTTCCTATCTTACTTTGCATTGTTGGATCTTCTTTAGTGTTCCATTTAAATTCATCTTATTGTGTGTGTTTTTTTTTTTTTTTTACTATATCTCTGTGTCAATATAAAATTTATTTCATGGTTGCACCAGGGATTACAATATACATACTCAATTTTCATATGCTTATTTTGAATCAATATTTTATACCTTCAAGTGGGCTTTAGAAATCATACTACCACCAGTTAGGCTCCTGTTCTATTCCCCTTTGTGTGGTAAACATATGAATTACATCTACATACAATGAAAACTACATCAGACATCAGTTTTTGCTTTCAACCACTCCTGGAGCTCTTGCTGTCCATGTTGATTTCCACTTCTCAGTTTCCCCAAGGTGAAGCTGGGTGCTACCAGAGGAAAAGCATGGTAAACTCACCACTAAATTTATAGTGTTCTCATTTCTGCTCTTTCTCAATCCCTGTGCTACTATTTACCAACGGGGATTAATCATTTGTTTGCAATCTGACAAAGGTTATAACAATAACAGCTCAGAATCCCTAAATATATAATCCATACATTTGATCCAGGTTTGACAGTTGCATTCAGCGGAAGAGACAGGGTTCAGTCTGTTTATCTACCCCAAATTGGAACCTCACTCAAGAGTTCTGAGTAGAGAAATACCATAGTAAAGTAATAATTTAGAAAGATATACCTTGCTGTATACAGGCAGTTTTGTAGAGGAAGAGACTAAAGGAGACAAATAGATAATCCAAATCCAAATCTTGCTTTTAGTCTTTAGTTTTCAACTTCAGCCACAGCACCCCTCTACTTTTTGCTACAAAATAAATATAAATTACACAACAAGCCTCTAAATAACTGAGTATTCTATATTATAAAATGATTCATTAGCATTGGGAAGTTAATTTAGGATTTTACTCATTGTCAGATATCAGGAATTTCTCAACAATACCATTCATGTGAGCAGCAAAGTAATATATAAAAGTAGCGGTGGTCACGGAATTCAATTTTTAAAGATCTTACCTTTAACTAGAAAAAACCCTCTTCATTCATCCTTTATGACTATTTTCTAAATGAAGTCCAGCAGTACAAACACACCTTCAGTGCTCAAATAATCCACCTTTAAATAAAGCTCGTATTATATAAGCCTAAAATTTTAAGGTGTGTGTGTGTGTGTGTGTGTGTGTGTGTGTGTGTGTGTGTGTGTGTGAAAATGAAAAGCAGAACATGGCCAGAACAAATTTTTAGAAAGTCTACCAACGGGGATTAATCATTTGTTTGCAATCTGACAAAGGTCATAACAATAACAGCTGAGAGCAACAAGAGAAAACAATGAGTGCTGCGTATAGCCAATCTTCTTCAATTGTTCAAATATTCACACGCCAAGAAACCAATGTTGCCTAAATGTCAGTTAGTAATGCCTGTCTTTTAAAAACACAATGATGCGTTTTGAATTCCACTAAATAAAAGTAGCTTTTCATTCAGATTAACCTAATACTCGAGCAACTATTTATGAGAACGTCAATTAAAACATATATAGGTAAATGGCTACTCAGGTAATAAACTTTGGATTTACTACTTATAAGATCACTTGCAAATTTCTTGGACCAGTTCTTGGAGTTAACATCATGAAAATGATGATTTTTTGTCTGTTTGTTTTAAACTGGTTTCCTCCAAATCAGAACCTCTTAAGCAGCTGTAAACTTTATGAGGGCAAGGACCAGGCGCTGAGCACCAGGATAAAGTATTCTAGAATCAGTCTGTTTTCTACCCTTGGAGAGTTCAGGTCAAGAGCAGTCCGTGACCCAGCAAAGGTGCTCAATAATGTTTGTTAAATATTATTACTTTCTAAAAAGCTTAATTTCTGCATAAGCCCTTGTATCTATCACATGCATCAGTATAGTCTCCCTTTCCTGGAGTACACGGCAAACCCTGGAAGCAACAGAAGCCATTCATATTTGCTCCTAGAAATGTGCTGAAAAACAAAACACAAAACCAAACCTCTGTGTTTCCATTTTTCCCATTCACTGCCAGTTCTTGTGTGATAAAGCTTCTGAGACATTAAGCCAACACACCCAGTGGTTTTCTTCAGTGCCTCCTTTTCTACTGTTCTCAAGCAAACGTGTGAAATGAAACAAAATCTAGGGCTTAGGTTGAGTTCTTTGAGACCAACACAAGAATGATGAACATGGGCTAAGATATACAAAAGGAGGAAAAGACTAAAACATCTGTTGAAGGAACACTGTATGTCAATAAACACACTAGTTGTCTTCTCTAGAGTATCTGATTTACACCTCACAGTAAGCCCCTGGCTTATTATTAACATGATTCTACAGGATACTGAAACTCAGACAAGGTAACAGCGAATAAGTGAAGTCCTAGCCCAGAAATGGAAAATTAAATGAAAAAGCAATTGTTCACCTTTAGTTTTGATGGACACAATAATAACAGAAAGCCATCTTACAACTTACAACTCGGTGATGCTTTGTGAATATAACTAATCATTTCAGCTCACCTCCTCAGTCAGTATTCAATGTAATGACACATCTCTAGATGGGATTTCTTCCCTCACATTTTTCTTAGAGGTATTGCTTTTCCGATGCTGCCCAGAGGAGAGAAACACCCATCCAGGGAGAAGCTTCCAGGGACAGGACTGCTGTGGTATGCCAGCAAAATGAATTTAAACAACAGGTGGGGCTAGTTTCCTTTACAACAGATGTGAATTCTCTCTACAAGCCTGACTGCTCTGAGGAGTACCAAGTCATCTCTCAGCCCTGGTAACAGCAAGACATTCTCTCAAGTTTCACATGCTTCCAAAATCCATATTGAATTCAGATGCCAAAACTTGGGGTCATATTTCTTAAAACAGACAATTATACAGGAGTGATTCATGGTAAATATAAACACGCGATACTACCTACTTCCTCTAATTTCATTAGAAAGCAAAATGAAACAAAACAATAAACAACAAAAGCAAGCTGTCATCACTATGATGTAAGCTTTTGTTGTCTGCTCAATTCTGCTACTAGCAGCATATGCAGTATAAACTCAGACCTAGGTTGTTCGTTTAAATGTTAAGAAGGTTGCTTCCCATTTGGAAAAGAAAGCTCCACAAAACAGGTAATGGAGACTGAGACTCCGTCCTTGGACTTTCGGCTGCAAGAGGCAGAAAGGGGAAAATCAGCAGTGTCTGAGGGACGGCCACGGGGGGTGGACAGCAGATAGCACTCCTCATGTGCAGTGAGCATCTGGGACCAAGGAACACAGTTAAGAGTCAGTCTGGAGTGACTGTGGGGTTGCTACCTTTATCACTGCAGAGGCATCTTTTTATATGGCTACAAGAATTACAGAATTGGGAAAGACCACCTGCCCACCTATAAAAAGAGCAGTGAGCCTGAGGTCTGGGGTGGCCTGGTCACACAGGTTGCTGTCCCAGGAACAGAGCTTGGGTGACTGGAAGATAAACATGGTGGCAGAAAGCTTCCAAAAATGGATTCTGACACCAGGGCCCGGAGCTGTTGCTCAGGCCCAATGGGACCACAGCACTGTCTCCCCAGTGAGACAGCTGCCATCAGCAAGGCATCAGAAAGACTCGGCAGCCAGGCAAGCCCTCACTCTAGCGTTAGGGCAGCCCGTGATGCTGCTAGAGAGGTGATACAGAAACACAGAATCACACCAGATGGGTTGACCAGGGGAGATGTCTGTAATTGAGTTTTGTTAGTATATATGTTGGCTGTTTAACTTTGTTTCAGGGGCTTGTATTTTATGTAAAAAATAACACACTGACTAGGATTTTGCTCTTAAGAGGAGATTCCCATCATTTTGTTTGGTCCCTCTCCTGACAGCTCTAATCTTAAATGATGCTAAAGTATGAACAGAAGTACTCTGGGGCCTTATCCTTTACTACTGCCATTGCTCATGTGCTTGATCTACAGACTTCGTGGAGGGTATCCATCAGAGGCAAAGAGGCAAGAGTGATTCTACATATTATCTTCCCCGACCTAGGCCTGAGAGAGATGCTTGTCCCTTGCTAGCTATAGGGTATCCCTTAGTAGGTTTTTAAAAACTCATCCTCAATAGTCAATGACTATTTCATGTGAAAGAGGCTGAGGAAGGGTTTAGAGTAGAAAACCTGAAGAAGTTGCTAAAGAAATAAGATAATTCATATCTTAGAAGCAAGGGCCAACCCAGTTGGGCTTTATCATTGGGATCTGGCCAAACTCTGTTGTTCTTTGCTTTCAAGTTCATTCTTAGCCTATAGATAACAGAAGAGCCAAATTCCTACATTGATGTAGGACACTGATGACATTCCCAAACTAGAGTGTAAACAGTTATCATATGATTACATAGGTCACCGTTCTATCAAATCAAGAGCATAACTGTAATAATACAAACAAGGCATTTACTGACACTGTCTGTGAGTGTTCAAGTTCACAGGTAGCATTACAGATCTAATGAGTAGAAATCTTTTTATGTGTGTTATATGTTGAAATTGGCCATCAAATTGAAATACAGATGTATTTTTAATATTTGAAGAGTCAAATGCTACAACAGTTAATGATGATTATGAAAGCTGTTCAATTTATGTACAAAACAATAATTAAGGACTTTCAATATAAATAAGTAGGAAAATAGATTAACAGTTAAAGTGACTATGAAGAGAGCATGCTTTGTACATAACATTAAGAAAAACATTTATGCCTAGAGACAAATGTGCATGAAATTTCCAAATAATATAAAGCTGAAAAACAGGCATCGGATTATATCGTAATTTCTAAATTTGCAGAATTTTTTTCATGAACTAGCATTCACAGTTTTACATACCCTTGAGAACTATATACAATTTTTAGGTATTTAATACCACTTAGGACATAAGGTTTTCAGGAAAAATTCCTGTTTAGGAATTCTTCACATCTGTGCGAATAAATTAACGATGGCAGAATATTAACTCTGCAATGCAAAATTTCACTGGTAGGAAGAATGAAAATTATGCATAACATCTAAAACATCTTTGATTCAGACATCATAAATGATATGAAAAATACAAAGAAAAACATGTTAGAGAAAAATGAGTGACCCAAAGAACACTTTGTTTCTTTAATCAAATTTTAAAACAGACTTGGAATAGAATGACTTAGAAGACACTTCCTGAAAGTGTTGTGTCTATGAAAGGGAACGTTTTAGCCAAAATGTTGCTCAAATCACTACTGTTACAGATGGATCTCATTTTCAGGAGCTGATATTCCTTAATTATGAATCCTGATACAAAGTTCTTTCTGTTGCAACAAAACATGTTTACTGAAAAGGTATTTTCCTCACTGTATCTAGTATATTATATAATATGTAGGGTATAGTATATAAAAGTTAGTGACATTATTATATCAATTGAATGTAAGCATCTATTTCACATGACAAATATACTGTGTTCCTCCTTCTACTGCAGAAGGAATCTAGCAACTTCTAGTGTTGAAAAACACTGTTTTTGCACTAGAATGCCAAACTTCTGAAATTAACCAACAAAATTATTAGTTAAAATTTGTAGTTATTAATTTTTAAATAAATTTTTAGCTACTATTGTTATCTCCAAAATGCAACTTCACCAAACCTATATTGATCTTAACATTCAGCCATGTAACATTCATTCATTCAGTACGCCTCTAGAAACTGACCCAAATGTTAATTCCAAATAAAAGTAAAATAATGCAAAACCCTAAAGTAGTCTTTGAAAATACACTAAATGGCAGAGCCATTACTCTTAAAATTCCTGTCCTGTCATTTTAACATTAGGTCACGTTCTTCCTTATAATCAGGAAACAATTTTTTAAATTCTTATAAATTTTTTCCATTGAACTATTATGTGTATAATTCTGAGATGTCCAGTCCTGATTGTTTTGTGTTTGCTCATTAGAAGAAGGAAACCATATTCACCAATAGTGGGGCCGAAGTATATGAACCAAACACAAGTCATTTGTACAGTTTTCCTTCCCCAACCATCAACTGAACTTTGCAGGTTAAAAAAGTAAAAAAAAAAAAAAAAAGATAAAGAAAAATGAATTCACTTCCATGTTTTTCACTCAGTTAATTTTGTTTGGACCTTATGTGGATCTTTTAGAAAAATCTATCTCTTGAGGTGAAAATAAAAGTTCTTTGAGGCTAACAGTTTTCTCCAAAAGTAAAACTCCAGTTTGATTCTTCTGTGAAATTAAAATATTAACTATGCTGTGAGCTTAGTGTAAAGAATGAACGTATCTGCCTACATCTATCTGTACCTGTACATTTATTTGTCTATCCATCCACCCATCATCTATCCATCCATCTATGCATCCTTTTACTCACAGACATACAAAGAAATACGTCACAGAGTTTTACGCATCTAATGGTAACTGTGTCTGTGTGGTTTGATTTGAGGCAATTTTTTTTACTAGTTTAATGCAATGTTTACACTGTTTTTAACAAAACAATATAGAGAGTTTTCTGAAAGAAACAAAGAAGAAAAGCAACAAAAAAAAAACACAAAGTGTGCAAGCAAATATGCCAGGACGGTAAATAAAGTAATTCTGAGAAGAATGTAGATTATGATTTTAATCTATGTATATTTCAGCATTTTTAACATTAAAAAAGTAAAATGTTCCCTCAAGCGCACCAGAAAAATATAAAATGAAATGTAACAGATCTTGTCTCCTACTCCAGAATACTCTTCCCATTTTCCAGAAGTAACCTATGTTAATTTTGTCCTCTTCTTTCTAGAAATTTTCTATGTGTATATACATATATACATTGCTATCGATACAAATATATCTGTTTTTTATATAAGCCAGATCAAACAATTCTCAAAATACTCTCCAAACAAGTTTAAAACACTATATGAATGGAATTAATGTCTTTACTATTCTTTATTTTCTCTACAGTTTTTGGATCATTTTCATTCAGTTTCAGTGAGATGCTAGAAAGGCAGTATATTAAAGAGCATTTTATTTCCTAGTCTTTTTGTGACTGGCTCTCCATTTGATTCTGAATTGTTGATTCCAGTCTCCTGGGTCCCACAGGAGTCTCAGAGATGCCAGTTAACTATAATGCTGGGTAAAGATGGAAAATCAAGTTTGAGGGAATCTTAATTTAATAAATTTCCACTGGCTCCCAAGGCACCCTCCTATCCTCTTCCCAATCACACAGGGTAGTGTATACCATTAGTTCCACTCACGATAACTTCCTGCCAGAGCACAGAACACAGCAAAATACTGTAGCCTTGCTTTCCTCCTTTACCCTTCCCTCCCCTTTACATACTACATTTTTTTTTTTTTTTTTTTTTTTTTGCGGTACGCGGGCCCCTCTCACTGTTGTGGCCTCCCCCGATGCGGAGCACAGGCTGCGGACGCGCAGGCTCAGCGGCCATGGCTCATAGGTCCAGCCGCTCCGTGGCAGGTGGGATCCTCCCGGACCGGGGCACGAACCCGCGTCCCCCGCATCGGCAGGCGGACTCTCAACCACTGCGCCACCAGGGAAGCCCTACATACTACATTTTTTCCCTCCTTGCCCACCACTCAAAACTTAGAAATGGAGTTCCTAAGCTTGGGCTCATTTTTCTCTGATTTCCTGAACTCTCTCAAAGGTTCACTTTGGAACTTTCTATCTACTCCCTTTAGTATAGCAGCGAGGCTCACATAGCTCTGGGGGGGAAAAAAGTATGTGGCTATAGCTCTCCCTTCAAGAATTCATGTAATAGAAGTTTTCAATTGGGATGAAATTACTATATTAGCCAGCATTACAGAATGAAACAGAAACTGTCTGATACATGCGCTCAGAGATCACACTTTGAGCCAGGCAGTAAAGCAGAGCATCAGCCCCGAAAGGTGACCGGAAACACCCATCTATGGGAGGTGGCATCCGGCACAGCTTCTTAGCTATACTATGATGAGAAGATCCCTGTTCTGCCTCCTGCTAGGAGCTCCTTTTACATCTTGGAGTCCAAACACGCCCGGCAGAATTCCACCCCAAACAGGGGAACAGGTGAATGTCAAATCAGTGATGGCTGCAAAGTCAGCTCTTCACAGCTCGTGTTCTTCCAGCGAAAGGTTAAGATGAACTTGCTGCTACACCCTTCATCCAGAGACTCTGATTTGACCCTAATTAACATGAAGCCTGAGAATCCTGCCTCAAGACTTTTCTTTCTTTCGGGGAAGTCTGAGAGTGCACTTCTCCACTTCAAGGCATTTTCTCCTGGTGCCTTTGGAAACTCAGGATGAGCTGGGCTCTGTCTGGGTCAAGGCACATCTTCCCTCTTTTCAACTTTCCCCCTAAGACTCTGGAAGGACCCAGAGCTACTCCCGATTTTCTCCCCCAGCAGCTGGTCACCCATGGGTGCGCTTCGGCAATTAAAATGCCAAGATCGGTTCCTGGAGGAAAGGTGGTGATCCTTCGCCCTGCAGCTGCACACGGAACAGATGAACCGCCAGCCAAAGGCACAGCAGTCAGTCCATCTTACTCAACTGCAGCTGTTAGCGAATTTGCTTGCTTCCTTTCTGCAAATTCCAGGGCTTCTCTTTGCTGCACTGAGTCAAATTCCATTCCAACTTGGTTGAATTCACACTTTTGATATTTTAAGGAAAAACTAGGCAACTCTATGCTTAATAATACCTTTCCCTTATTTTCCTTTAGCCATTTTTTTAATCGAGTAGCCAGGAAAACAGGGCAATGCGGTTCAAAAGGAATTTGAAGTGAAATATGAGAAGGTAGGTGTAAAATTTCATTACACAGCCAAAATCAGTTAAAATGTTCCAAATATATCTTCTAAGAATTCCCGGAGACTGTAGCCTAGTTAAGTATCCAAATCACTGGACAAACATGACTATAAACGAATTTCTAACATTGAAAACATGCACATAAATATATGTATACGCATCTGCCTTGGTACTGTAAAAGGTATAAGGTACAAATGTAATAAGATAATCCATAAGGTTGTACCAAAACAAATTTAGAAAGCTATGCACCAATGCACATTAAATGGTGAGTTTATTAAATCCCCGATTGTTGTTATAGTGATAATAACATTTAGCATAGACTCTGCGGTTCAATGGCTAAGTGTATTAAAACAAAGTGTTCAACTATTGAGATATTGTGGACTTATTTATTTCATACATGAAATGAATCCACTGGGTAAAGTGAAGAATATATTATAACGTCTTGAGCTACAATTTTTTTTTAATCTAAGCACTGAAATTATACAAGTCCAGGTGACTGCATATGTCATATCAAATGGAGTGGTAGTCAAATAATGTGCCAACAAAATTTTAGATAAACAAATACTGCCCTATTTACTCTGAATAGTTCCCTCTCCCTTGCTGTCAGTAAACTGCATTCGCTTTTTGAATACATTTCTCTTGTAATTTGAATGGACTTTAGACTACCTAATGGAGCCCTCTGATACTAGATTTATGTTTAAATGTCACAATTTCAGCATTACGAGTATCTGCCTGTGTGTCTCTTGTTAAAGAAATCATCTGATTTTAAGCAGAGCAAAGAGGGAGAAATAAAAGCCCTGTTTAAGACGACTGACAGGCTGGCAAGAAGCGATACTGTGTATATACTAGGGATGTTGATTAATAAATGCTTTAGAATGAATTAGATTAACCGAAGATTCAGGGCACACCCGCATTTCTACCTTCAGCCTGAACAATGACTCAAGTAAAACACCCTCTCCACCTACTTTCTACCTCTGAAATTCATGGGGACAACTTTATTTGCTTCGTAGAAGATTTTGAACCCATAAACAACATTCATACGATTTAATACCCTTTAGTACATATGATTAAAAGTAACGTTTATAAAGGTATTGTTTAAGATCTGATATAACAACAACAAACACCTAAGGTTTCACTTCAAATTAAAATGCTCAGACCTAAGTCTATAATAGAATATCTGCAAGTACTCCTGTCCCCAACATCCTCCGAATTGCCATGCTAACTAGGGAAATCAAATTAGGCAACAAGGTTAATTTATGGATAAATAAGAAAAAAAACAAAAAAAAAGAGAAGAAAGGCAGAAAGAGACAAGACAAAAACAAAAGTTAACATTCCCTCTATGTTTTACAGTAAATGAAAATTATACCAATGAGTATTAATTTGTATTTTATTTTAAAATTTAGAATAAATTCTGTAGTCCATGTGGTCAGGTAACAAGAATTTGCTCTACTAATATATGAGGATTGATAGGTACATTGTTTTGATGATTCTAAATGCCTTCAAGTATCTTGCTATGTCTCAAAGCTCTATATATTCACGTGTCTGGTTACACAGTAGTGTATGCTGAGTGAAGAGACTTTTTTAATTGATATTTTTTTCCAAAAAAAAAGAATTTTGATTATACTTTGTTTACTACAGCAATATTATGGTAAAACGTAGTGCTATTTAAATGGTGGTTAAAATCTATAATGCAATTTCAAGTTTGAGAATAATAATGGACTTATTTTCTCTAAAACAATCAACAAATATTTATTGAGAAGGCATTCTGATAGTTGCCATAGAGGTTCAAAATAAATGTAAGGTGAATCCCTGCTGTCTTTGAATTTATGTACTAATGTGGAGAAGAAAAATATTTATATAAAATTGCTTATATTTTAAAGCACTATACGGTAAGTCACAAATAAACAGGCATGAAAGCATTGTAGTTCATAAATTATGCTTCCCTAACAAATATTTTCTAGAGTTGAATGTGAAATACAAAGATATCCTGAAATAAAATTATTTTCTTTCTAAACAATGGAATGTTTTTTATAAATTATATTTGGAAATCATGTGAAGATCAAAAACTTCGGTTAAAGTTGAAATAGCCAAATGTAAACTGTTGTGCTATTACCAAATACAAAGTATGGTTTGACTAGAGAATTAACAAGATGATGTATGCACTGAGTGAGCCTCTTGATGTTGGAAACATGATAGGAATAGCTGCAATCACCAATTCGACATTATACTGGAGACCTTAGCCACTGCAATAAAGCTAGGAAAGGAAAGAAAACATATAAAAATTGGAAAGGAGGAACTAAAACTGTCAACTGTTCACATATGACATGATTATGATCACAGGAAATACAGAAGAAACTAGAATGAATAAATGAATTTACTAATGTTTTAGGTTAGGTCAATATGCAAAATTAATTGTATTTCATAAAATAGCTATAAAATGAGAATGAAATAAAATATCACTTAAGATAGCATCAAAACTATTAAGTACCTAGTTATAAATTAAATTTAATAATAAAGTAAATTAAAACCATTAATTTGATAACACTTCACAACTACCAGAATGGCTAAAATTTAAAATACTGACTATATTAAGTGTTGGCCAGGATGTGGAGCACCTGGATCTCTCGTACATTGTCAGTGTGAATATAAACCAGTTCAGCGACTTGGTAAAACATTTTGGAGCCATCTACTTAACCTAAATGTATGTCTATCTACAGCAATTCCACTTCCAGGTATAGACCCAAGAGCAATAAACACATATGTCCTCCAAAAGACCTATACAAGAAGGTTTATAAAAACTTCATTTATAATAGCCCCAGACTGGAAGCATCCCATATGTCCATCAACATGAGAATAAGCAATTTGCAGTTTAGCTATATAATGGAATATAACAGAGCAATAAAAAAGTATTGTTGCACAAAACAACATAGATGAAATTAAAAAGCATTATGCTCAAAGAAGAAAGAGTACATGTTTCCTGAACCTACTTGTTCTCAACTCATAAACAGACAAAACTAATATATAGTACTAGAAGACAGAATGGTGGTTGCCTTTCAGAGAGGCGGCATGGTCTGTTAAGGGGCAAAAGAGAACATCTAGGGTAATAGAATTTCTCCTTATACTCATCTGGGTGGTTACGCAAGTGTAAATATATAAAAACTTTTCAAGATTACTTAATATTTATGTACGTTACTCAATATAAATGGCTTGTCAATTAAGAAAGAAAAGGGTTTAAAAGATAACATATTCCACCTTTCAGTTGAAAACTTGGGAAATGAATAGTTCAGTTAGACCAGTTTTTCCCCAATGTTCTTCTATATCTAAAAGAATTATTTAAAAAAAATAAATAAAATAAATAAAAGAATTATTTTAGACAGAACCATAGGAAGAAAGCATACAAGGGAAGAAGAGGACAATTTCGGTCGAAATTCTTTTTATCTTCACTTAGAAAAAATTGAACTCTGTGCGTAATACAAGACGATCAGATGTCAGCTCTTCATGTTATTTCTATTGGTTCTCTCAAATTGCAATCATACACACACAGATAAAGCTTTCCACTTACTTTTTCTGAATCTCAACTCTAAAATGAAGGAAATAGCTAGGCTCTTCAGTATATAAGAGCAGAAGCTAGCCAGAAATATGAACCATTCTAACCTTTTCCTCTCTACTATGACATTGTAACATCTTCTAAATTAAAATATTTAAGAGTTTGAAATCCTACAAATAAGTGTGCTTTTGAGGCCATTTCTCTTGGGAATCTTGGAGAGAAACATAAAATAATAAATCATCATGTAACTTACGTAGTGGCACTGCAGAGACTGTTAATTGTACAGGCCATGTTCACACAATAGCCTTTGATTGTGATCATTTTACTGCTATTACCAAGTTCAGTTATCCACCTCCATCTCTAATCACTTTCTTTAAAAAAGTTATATTTGCTATCCAGGGAACTGGGGCTTGAATTGGGCTGATCATTATGTGCAACATTTTTTAAAAATTAAACTGGGGGGGCTTCCCTGGTGGCGCAGTGGTTGAGAGTCTGCCTGCCGATGGATGTAGGGGACACGGGTTCGTGCCCCGGTCCGGGAAGATCCCACATGCCGCAGAGCGGCTGGGCCCATGAGCCATGGCCGCTGAGCCTGCGCGTGCGGAGCCTGTGCTCCGCAACGGGGGAAAAAAAAAAAAAAAAATTAAACTGGGAATGAAAATGAGGACCAACAACAAGGAGCTACATATTTGGTAGCGGAGAGAAAGAGAAATTCTCAAAAAATGTTTTTTGCTATTATCCTAAGAGAACATTAACAAATGAAAAACAGAACACAACTCTGTAACCTATGGTTGCTATGCTTTTAGAATAACAAAATTTGGACAATCCCCTGCAATTCGTTGAATTCGTCTGATCTGTAATGCTCAAAATAGTCTGATAGTTATTTTGCGAATATCTTCTTTAAAAAAGTTTAATGCCTATTATATATTTCTTAAAGGATTGTATTACTTCCGCAGGCAGACTCAGAAAGATGAAGAAACATATACATCTGCTTTTCTAATGATAGACTTTGACAGTTGTTTATACCAGAAACAGGCTACCTCTCAAAAAGCATCTCCATCCCTAGGTATCTGAATATCATGTGTACTTTATCTTCCTATTTTGGGTTGAGTTTTTCCAAAGAGTATAGAAGGATAAATTTTTCATTTTAGGCGAACCTCACTCAATGCAACCCTTCACCTATTCTACTACAATGTAAATTACAGAGTTGTAGCCTTGCTATAAGTGAAACATTATTTTTAATTAAATACTTATATTTTAAAATGTAATGCAAGTTCAGATTAAAATTGACTGATATATTCAACATAATTCAGAATAATAAAAAGAAAAACGAGAGAATTTTTCTACTGTGAAGCAGCAGTTGACTTGCCAGATTCATGTGGGCTTTGAGTAGAGGGAAAAAATGGCAAATACATAGAAAGTACAGCAGATAGAGTCAACCCATCGCTTACAAAAATGAGGCATACCTGTTCTCAATTTCTTATTAGGCTTAGTTTTCATGTTTATAAGATTTGATATAATAGCTATAAAAATACAAGTTGCATTGCACAGTGCTTCAAGTTGGCTGTGGAAGATACATCTTCTTTCTTTTTGTCTACAAGCCGCTGTATCTTTCTCAGGACTCCCTGCCTCTGTGTGGTGTCGGTGAGGACGGTGGTAAATGGGGCAAGGGAGGCCTAAAATTAGTTCCATCCCATCAGTGTAGCTCAATCCAGTAATTAAAATAATCTCATATTTTTCCCTCTCCCTAAGTTCTTTTCCAAGACTGCACTGGGTATATGGAGACTGCAGTGAGTTTCAAGACCTCAGAATGATGGAAAGATAGGGTCTCTGAATCTATGTGGGACGTGGGATCATGCCAATCTCTGGTGTGGGCTGTTCCCTGAATGGCACTCTCTCTGGGATCTGATGCCAGAGTCTGGCGGCCAGTCTCGTGCAACCTAATTAGGGCTGAAGGGTGCTCCCTGGAGCCTTGGCCTTCCTTCATTTCTCACTGGTCCAGCCTAGCAATCACCACCGGGGTATCTCCTTCAGGGCACACAGGAACTTCTCAGCCCCGTCCATGCCACCACCACTAGCAGGCACGTTCCAGAAAGCTAAACACGAACATTTCCTCTGTGCCTGGCTGCAACGCATCACCTGGTTCACTTTGATGCCCCCTCTCCCTGCACCCAGTGGGTATGGGGGTAGTCAGCAGAGTGAGTTCCTCCCGCTGCTGCTGGTATTCCTTTTAACTAATATAAAATATCTTTCCAGTCCTGGACAACATCTGGAAAAGGAAGACTCCCCTCCCTTTCCTATGTTCCTTTCTCGTTTGTACAGTCCTCATATCAGAAGGGATGAACTTTCTCTCCTCCCTTTTTCTGTCTAAGAAGATCCTCCCTTATGTAAAACTCAATGATCTAGTCTATCCACCAGGCCTCTTGGTAATGAATTTAATAAAGTTTTCCCCTGTTGACAGTCTAGCTTTCCAACCTACTGTCTAGCCGTTCACTGCAAATTCCCATTAGGGACATTAAAAGCTGGATTTCATCTCATTCTCTTTCCATTTCTCCAGGAACAATCCTAAATCAGCTCTCTCTGTGACGGATGCTTCCGCTCAGTTGGATGAAAGTCACACATTCATAAAAATGCAAGAGAGAAGGCGATTTACATTCTCCCTCTCCCTCTCACACACACACTTTCAAATACAATTTCCACTGCATAATAATAAACTATACCATTTCTTAAGCATGTATTTGGTGTCAAAACACTGTGCTAAATTCTTGACATATATTATCTCATTTAATCTGGGCAACAAACCTGAAATATGGGACTTTTTAGTACCATTTTTCAGATGAGGCAACTGAGCCTTAGAGAAAAGATATCATTTTTCCCAAGTCAAAAACAAGTAGTGGAACAAAAAGTGAAACCCGAGTAATTCTCTTCTTTTTATTTCAACCTAAAAAGCTACATGTACCTGAATAGCACTCTCCCTTCTGGTCTCATTATAATTCTTAAAAAGCTGATATTCTGGTAATGCAATTCCACACAGTTGCTCCTAATCTCTCCTGAGACTGGAACTGTGTCTGAAACTATGGCCAGTGAGTACATGAGCAGCTACCCTCTCCCTGATGTCACCTTGTCCCTAAGAACCACCTGCAACTCTCTCCCACTTAATTCTGACCCTGATGCTCATCTTCTGTACACATTCAAGTTTGTCATGGATGCCCTGTTGCCTAAGCATTTTGTATGCCTAGTAAATATACCTGTCATCAATAACCTATTAGCATTCAACAGCTGCAATGAAACAAAATTAAGGAACAAACAGTTGAGGTTCCAATTTATAGAAACCCACAAGCAAAGGAACTGACAAAGAGGGGCAGGCTGGCTTCCAGTGGAAAGTTCTTGCTTTCCTCCAAAGGCCAACTAACCTACCATAATGTAGCATCTAAAAATTCAGAGCCAGCAGTGGGACTTATTCAAGAAGGACTTTGGAGCCTTCCATAAATTTCTATGTTTCTCACAGAAGTTCTTCCCCAAGTCCCCCAACTACACACACACACACACACACACACACACACACACACACACACACATGGCTTACGTATTTCACCATTTGTTTCATATATAATTAGGTTGACAGAATGCTATTCCAGCTGCCACAGACTTTCAGAGTTCATTCACAAAACAAAAGCTCACACAAAAGTACATTACAAGTAAAATAGTGAAGTATACATTACAAATAAAAGAGTGAAGAAAATCTCAGGTAATGTCTTTTAGAAGCTCAGTTACTTAGAGACCTCCAGGTAAGTCTTCTTGGCTCCCAAGCCAAGCAGCCTAAAGGGAAACCATGACTCAGCCCTTCCCAGGTCTCAGGACTTTCTCCTGTTTCCTCCTCCTCTGTCAACTTTGGGGAAGGAGAGGAAGATGGCTCTGCATTCAGTACTGTTTACAAACAACACTTTGTAGCACTGGAAGGCAATTTGGACAACAATTTTGATAACAAGGTACAAAAAACAATAATAGTCACTTGCAAAAGGGACAGGATGCATCTACAGAGAAGAGATTAAAGAGGAGTGGCTGATAAAAGGGCTTTTAGGTTGTAATTTTAATCATTCTGACGTTTTGATGAATGCCTACCCTCACCAAATAGGATAGAGGTTGAAGTGTTAATCGTGGAACGTGGAAAGGTGGTAGCTGCTGGCTTGGAGACTTGAACATGAATGTGTGATGGTGCTCTACAAGCTTAGGCTTGCTAAACTGGCTAGCATCACAAGCAAATCTCACTAATATTTAAATGTGTATGGTCCTAATTTGAAAAATAACCACAAATACTATAAAATACAAAAGAGAAACAAGTTTATGGGCTCTGCAGCAGATGAAGACATACACTCTTTTTTTTTTTTTTTTTTAAACAACCTTAATGATATCATGAGTTAGGAGCTAAAGTGATCTGCCTCCACCAAACAAGTTTTATATGTAATGTGTTCATCATTTTCCACCACTCATGGCATTTTGCTATCCTATTAGCATGGTGTGGCCAACCAGGGATTTCAAAGATTGCTTCGCCATTACTTATCCAATATTATTTTTCAGAGCAAACACCTAAAAGTCTACTTGAGTAGGGGAGATTGCTTTTGCTACAACTGAATATTCAGCTTCAAGTTGCAAACGAGTTCCATCATCCCTCTAAAACACTGGAGGACATCAAGTTTGTTTTACCAAGACCTGAAAAATAAAACTCCAGATATATTTCCCTTTACTCTGTCAACAGAAACTTTCTGACAATGAGAGCAGGTACATTCAACATCAGTAAAACATATCAATGTTAAGGGATAAATTGCTTTCAAATAAACAAGTCACCTGGAGACAATGTTTAATGATGGGTAATTCTGGGAGAACCAAGTCACTGAAGGAAGAAGAAAACAAAGTAAGAACCCATTTCAATTCAATGGATTGACATTTTAAGCAATAAAGAATCACAGTACTTAGGACCCACAGGGCTGGAAAAGGCCTTGGGAGGGGTGGGGGGTAGGGCTTAGGCTCAACAGAAAGAACTGAGGACAGTCTCAGAGACCTCTGGGACAACACTAAACGCACCAGCATTCGAATTATAGGGGTCCCAGAGGAAGAAGAGAGAAGGAAAGGGTCTGAGAAAATATTTGAAGAAATTATAGTCAAAAATTTCCCTAAATGGGAAAGGAAATAGTCACCCAAGTCCAGGAAGAACAGAGTCCCACAGAGGATAAACCCTAAGAGAAACACACTGAGACACATATTAATCAAACTAACAAAAATTAAATTTAAAAGCAGCAAGGGAAAAAGAAAAAATAACATACAAAGGAATCCCCATAAGGTTATCAGCTGATTCTTCAGCAGAAACTCTTCAGGCCAGAAGGGAGTGGCAGGATATACTTAAAGCGATGAAAGAGAAAAACCTACAATCAAGATTACTCTACCAAGCAAGGATCTCATTCAGATTCAACAGAGAAATCAAAAGCTTTTGAGACAAGCAAAAGCTAAGAGAATTCAGCACCACCAAACCAGCTTTACAACAAATGCTAAAGAAACTTCTCTAGGTGGGAAACACAAGAGAAGAAAAAGATCCACAAAAGCAATCCGAAAACAATTAAGAAAATGGTAACAGGAACATACATATTGATAATAAACTTGAATGTAAATAGATTAAATGCCCCAACCAAAAGACACAGACTGGCTGGATGGATAGAAAAACAAGACCCACATATATGCTGTTTACAAGAGACCCACTTCAGACCTAGGGACACATACACACTGAAAGTGAAGGGATGGAAAACGATATTCCATGCAAATGGAAATCAAAAGAAAGCTGGAGTAGCAATACTTGTATCAGATAAAACAGACTTTAAAGACTGTTACCAGAGATAAGGAAGGACACTGCATAATGATCAAGGGATCAATCCAAGAAGAAGATATAACAATTATAAATGTTTATGCACCCAACATAGGAGTACCTCAATACATAAGGCAAATGCTAACAACCATGAAAGGGGAAATCGACAGTAACACAATAATAGTAGGGGAACTTTAACACCCCACTTACACCAATGGACAGATCAACCGAACAGAAAATAAATAAGGAAACACAAGCTTTAAATGACACAATAGACCAGATATATTTAATTGACATTTATAGAACATTCCATCCAAAAGTGGCAGAATACACTTTCTTCTCAAGTGCACACGGAACATTCTCCAGGACAGATCACATCTTGGGTCACAAATCAAGCCTTGGAAGCTTTCAGAAAATTGAAATCGTATGAAGCACCTTTTGTTACCACAATGCTATGAAACTGGAAATCAATTACAGGGAAAAAAACTGAAAAAACCCCACAAATACATGGAGGCTAAACAGTGTGCTACTAAATAACCAAGGGATCACTGAAGAAATCAAAGAAGAAATGAAAAAAAAAATGACAACGAAAACACGATGACCCAAAACCTATGGGATGCAGCAAAAGCAGTTCTAAGAGGGAAGTTTACAGTAATTCAATCTCACCCCAAGAAACAAGAAAAATCTCAAATAAACAATCTAATCCTACACCTAAAGCAACTAGAGAAAGAAGAACAAAGAAAACCCAAAGTCAGTAGAAGGAAAGAAATCATAAAGATCAGAGCAGAAATAAATGAAATAGAAACGAAGAAAACGATAGCAAAGATCAATAAAACTAAAAGCTGGTTCTTTAAGAAGATAAACAAAATTGATAAACCCTTAGCCAGATTCATCAAGAAAAAAAGGGAGAGGACACAAATCAATAAAATTAGAAATGAAAAAGGAGAAATCACAATTGACACCGCAAAAATACACAGGATTATGAGAGACTAATACAAACAACTATATGCCAATAAAATGGACAACCATGAAGAAAAGGACAAATTCTTGGAAAGGTACAGTTTTCCAAGACTGAACCAGGAAGAATTAGAAAATATAAACAGACCTATCACACTTAATAAAATTGAAACTGTAATTAAAAATCTTCCAACAAAGGAAAGTCCAGGACCAGATGGCTTCACAGGCAAATTCTACCAAACACTTAGAGAAGACCTAACACCCATCCTTCTCAAACTCTTCCAAAAAACGTCAGAGAGAGGAACACTCCCAGATTTATTCTACACAGCCACTATCACCCTGATAGCAAAACCAGAAAAAGATATCACAAAAAAAGAAATTATACACCAATATCACTGACGAACATAGATGCAAAAATCCTGCACAAAATACTAGGAAACAGAATCTAACAACACATTAAGAGGATCATACACCATGATCAAGTGGCATTTATCCCAGGGATGCAAGGATTCTTCAATATATGCAAATCAATCAATGTGATACACCCTATTAACAAATTAAGGAATAAAAACCATATGATCTCTCCATAGATGCAGAAAAAGCTTTTGACAAAATTCAACACCCATTTATGATAAAACTCTCCAGAAAATGGGCATAGAGGGAACCTACCTCAATATAATAAAGGCTGTGCATGACAAACCCACAGTAAACACTGTACTCAATGGTAAAAAAATGAAAGCATTTCCACTAAGATCAGGAACAAGACAAAGATGCCCACTCTTGCCACCTTTATTCAAGATAGTTTTGGAAGTCCTAGCCATGGAAATCAGAGAAGAAAAATAAATAAAAGGAATATAAATTGGGAAAGAAGTAAACTGTCACTATTTGTACATGACATGATACTATACATAGAAAATCCTAAAGATGCCACCAGAAAACGACTAGAACTAATTAATGAATTTGGTAAGGTTGCAGGATACAAAATTAGTGCCCAGAAATCTCTGGCATTCCTATACACTAACAACAAAAAATCAGAAAGAGAAATTAAGGAAACAATCCCGTTTACCATCACAACAAAAAGAATAAAATACCTAGGAATAAACCTACTAAAGGAGGCAAAAGACTTGTACTCAGAAAACTACAAAACACTGATGAAAGAAATCAAAGATGATGTAATCAGATGGAGATATATACCATGTTCTTGGATTGGAAGAATTAATATCGTGGAAATGACCATACTACCCAAAGCAATATACAGATTCAATGCAGTCTCTATCAAACTACCAAAGACATTTTTTTCACAGAATTAGAACAGAAAATTTTACAATTCGTATGGAAACACAAAAGACCCTGAATAGCAAAGGCAATCTTTAGAAAGAAAAACAGAGCTGGAGGAATCAGGCTCCCCGACTTCAAACCATACTACAAAGCTACAGTAATCAAGACAGTATGGTATTGACACAAAAACAGAAACATAGATCAATGGTACAGGACAGAAAGCCCAGAGATTAAACCCACACACATATGGTCACCTAATTTATGACAAAGGAGGGAAGAACATAAAATGGAGAAAGGACAGCCTCTTCAATAAGTGGTGCTGGGAAAACTGGACAGCTACATGTAGAAGAATGAAATTAGAACACTACCTAACACCATACAGAAAAATAAACTCAAAGTGGATTAAAGACCTAAATGTTAGACCGGACACTATAAAACTCTTAGAGGAAAACATAGGAAAAACACTCTTTGACATAAACCACAGCAAGATCTTTTTTGACCCACCTCCTACAGTAATGGAAATAAAAATAAACAAATGGGACGTAATGAAACTTAAAAGCTTTTGCACAGTAAAGGAAACCATAAACAAGACAAAAAGACAACCCTCAGAATAGGAGAAAATATTTACAAATGAAACAATGGACTAAGGTTTAATCTCCAAAGTATACAAACAGCTCATGGAGCTCAATATCAGAAAAACAAACAATCCAACTAAAAAATGGGCAGAAGACCTAAATAGACATTTCACCAAAGAAGACATACAGATGGCCAAGAAGCACATGAAAAGATGCTCAACATCACTAATTATTAGAGAAATGCAAATCAAAACTACAATGAGGTATCACCTCACACCAGTCAGAATGGCCATCATCAAAAAATCTACAAACAATAAATGCTGGAGAGGGTGTGGAGAAAAGGGAACCCTCTTGCACTGTTGGTGGGAATGTAAATTGATACAGCCACTATGGAGAACAGTATGGAGGTTCCTAAAAAAGCTAAAAACAGAACTACCGTATGACCCAGCAATCCCACTACTGGGCACATACCCTGAGAAAACCATAATTCAAAAAGAGTCATGTACCACAATTTCACTGCAGCTCTATTTACAATAGCCAGGACATGGAAGCAACCTAAGTGTCCATCAACAGATGAATGGATAAAGAAGATGTGGCATATATATACTATAGAATCTAAAAAAAAAATGTTACTGATGAACCTAGTGGCAGGGCAGGAATAAAGACATAGACATAGAGAATGGACTTGAGGACATGGTGTGGGGGGAGGGGGAAGCTGGGGCAAAGTGAGAGAGTAGCATGGACAGATATACATTACCAAATGTAAAATAGATAGCTAGCGGGAAGCAGCCGAATAGCACAGGGAGATCAGCTCGGTGCTTTGCGACGGACGACCTAGAGGGGTGAGATAGGGAGGATGGGAGGGAGGCGATATGGGGATATATGTATGCATATGGCTGATTCACTTTGTCGTACAACAGAAACTAACGCAGTATTGTGAAGCAAGTGTACTCCAGTAAAGATTAAAAAAAAAAAAAATCACACTAAAAACATGATAAAAATCACCATTCTCCACTATTAAATCATGTGAAGATTAAAAAATAGTAATATAACAAGCATGTGCTCCCCTTGCCTGAAGTTAATAGCTAGTTTAAAAGAAAGCAAGAACCGTATACTGTAGTTTTCTTTATTGCCCTATATCTAGATATAAGAAAAATTAATGGATAGGGGATGGGGAAAATAAAGTGAGAAGGAACATGTATCGTAAATCTCCTGCCAGCGTTACCTGGATGAGGTCGCAAACTAACCTGTTTATTCAGTGTATATTACAATACACATAAATCGCTTTGATTTTTCCCAGATATTACATATTGAATTCTCTCATGACAATTTGTGTTACTCTAACTACGATGTGCTTCCCTTTTTATCAATAACAAAAAAAGACTTAACCTACCTGATTTGAGGCATGAAGTAATTAGTAATAACTCTCAAGCTATTGTTGCAAGATGCTTATTTAATGGAGGTACCCAAAAATGCTGCGGGACTGGTCAGTGGGGGAATCTTCTTTCAGATCAGACTGTAAGCAGAAAGCGACTTCCCTCCAGAGAATTTTGATCACCCGCTCTATCAGGA
>NW_006794797.1:335105-339102 GCF_000442215.2 Lipotes vexillifer | reverse complement strand
GGAATGCCAAGGCTGTGTGGATCCTGCCCATAATGCAAAGCTGCTAGAGAAAACTCAGGAGCAGAGCCCTGAGTAGAGGGGCAGAGCAGGGAGAGGGAACGAGGAGGGACATACACAGGACACAGCCATTTTCCCTAACCAGTCTTCGCCTTCGGACATTGGTAGAATACAGTGGTCATTAAGAAAAATAAGCCTCAATAGAAATCCACTGAAAAACAACGAGGCATGTGAGCAAATCTCTAAACAATGGATAAGATCTAGTATGAAGGGTCTGAAACAAGAGCTAGCCATCCTGGCACACAGAGCTTGATACAAGAGGGCTGTAAATCATATAACAGAGACTCCCCAGAACCTGGAAAGAGGACCAAAATGGGGCCAGAACCAACCCATCAGTCACAGTCATTAGGGGTTATTTGGGGATTACTAATGAGGAGACATTACAGGTTGCATTACAACTTACTGTACATCATAGTGAACCAGCCATTCTCAAAAAGACTCGAGTCCTGTCATAAGATCCCAGGCAGAAAAATTAATCTAGACATTGTCACACGTTTGACAACAAGATCAAGTGAGTGCTCCTAACTACTACAATAAGATCTTAGTTTCCAGATTGTACCAAACAAAATCAGCAGTAATGCACACAATTCTGTGCGTGTGGCTTGCTTCCAACAGGGTTTGTGGCAGTGTTTTACCTCCACTGATTATGAGTGATTTTAACTGACGGTTCTCTTTTACTGCAGTTTTTTCCCCATCTCATTAACGACACCTCCATCTTTCTAGTCAAGAGGCCAAAAATCTTGGAGTTGTCCTGGACTCCTTTGTGCCTCAAATCTCACATCTAAACCATCAGCAAATCTTTCTGCTTCTACCTTAATATCCCTCAGCTAACTACTTCCAATCATCTTCACTGGTACCACCTTGGTCTAAAGCACCATCATCATCTGTTTCCTGAGTAATTACAATACCCTCCAGACTGGACCCCCTGTTTCCACCCTGCTCCTGCCTCCAACATGCTTTCTCAACGTGGCCAAAAGAACATGTCTTTAAAATACTAAGCTAAATCACGTCTACTCCCTTACAAATCTGCCAACGGCTCCTTCAGTTTTCATTGGCTTTACAGGACCTACCTGCCTGGAATATTCTTTTCTAAGTATCTGCATGTCTTGCCACTTTACCAGCTTGAGCATTTTTGCTCAACTATTACTATCTCAATAAGCTGCATCTAGACCGTTAAATTTTTTCAATGCCCTCTTTCCCCCCAAAATCCTACCTCCTTTCCTGCTTTATTTTTCTCATGAGTACTTATCACTTTCTAATATATTACACTACTTATTTCCTTACTGTCTTTCTCCTCCAACTAGAATTTTAGGGCCAGCAGAGGAATGGCCTGTTTTGCTCACTGCTTTGCCCCTAGCACCAAGAACAGTGTCTGACAGAGCAGACACTCAATAAAAACTGATGGATTGGTTGATTGAGTGAATGAATGTAAAGTTAACCATTGTGTACACAACTGGGAGTAAAATATACCTTTAGGTCAGTAGACTAAGTTTTATTCACTGGAAAGAGTAGGGGAAGATGAAATGGTGGGAGAGGGGGGAGTGATGAAAGTGGAGGTGGGAATTATTGAAACCCCTACTAACTTCTTGCCATCTCTGAGGATTATACAGTCATATCATCCATAATGAATTTCCTAAGAATCTTAAGAAATAAATTGTCTTTATCATTGTGGTTTTACCAGAGTGTCAAAGGAAGCTCTGAGATAATAACCAGCAAGACTAAGGTTACCATAGTTAGACCTGGAAGTCATCCACAGGTCCATCTAATCTCCAACTACGTGACGAAAAGGGTACATCTCAGAACCATCCTGCCCGCGACCTCCCGGATATTTTAATATACTTGGATGATGGGGAGGGAGGATGGGCGGGGAGAACATTTTCCCGGTGTTTGGCTGACACACTGACAGTGATGGAAAGAACCGGGACACAGGATTAGCCAAGCACCATGCAACGGCACAGATTTTTCTGGAGCTCTGAGTCATTGAAAGAGAAAAATCCTTTCTCGAGGCTTACACAACGCCCCAGGAAGCTAGAGGAGGGTTTGCTCCCTTCTGTCCCAAGGCTAATTAGTATCATACAAATGATGACCCTGACAGATTCTGGTCAATGTGTTCGCAAATAAAAGTGTCACTTCTGTATTAGGAGGCACTGAAACGTTTCAATTTTTTAAAAAACACTCCAATCTTTTTCTTAATTGTCTCACACAGAATATATGTGCGTACGTACACATATATACATATAATATACAGTATATGTACACTACTTATATAATACATAATACTTAATATACATACTTAATATTTGAAATATTCACTCTGAGAAACCGAACTAGGCAGATCAAAGCTTAACGATGAATCAATTTCCCAGCAAAGCTTTTTTTTTTTCCTAGCATTGCGGACAAAGAAAAAATTTTTTTTTCCCCTTATAATTAAACTTGTTTGAAACTCCTGAAGAGATGCGAAGGGGAGGGTTACACATATATAACAGCTCCCTGGCTTCTGGCCCTCAGTAGATCTCAGATCCAGTGAGGAAAACATCTGAGTTTAAAGTAGCTTCAAAAAAAGTCATGCTTTCTACACACGGGGAAAGCGTACTCTAATAAATACGTGAAAGAACAAAAAGCAGGCTGACGTTCACCTTCACTAAGCAGCCAAAGAAATAGGATATGTCTTAATGGTTCAAGGGACTCAAGCAACAGACACATCCGTAAACGTGCCAAATGGATGGAGAAAATAGCAACAGAAATATACCAGCCACAATTATTCTGACTGAAGTGAGATGTTTTATTCCCAGAGCTATTTTCAGACTTCATGACTCAGCATATCTTCTGATGGTTCTTCCTAACCCCTGTAGGGTTTGGGAGTCGGGGCTGGGCAGTGAGGGGACTAAACCATCCTTCACTCACACATATCAGGATTGGGTATAACCATTATAGGTGCACATTCCTTCCCATCCTTCAGGTATGGAGCATCATGGGTTTGCTCTCCAACCAATTTTAACACAATTCTGGAAGCCAGATTGATGTTCAAATGGCTCTTAAAAATTTGCAGCCCCAGAGAATATCATACCCTCACTCCAAGTCATGGATATCCTTGCCAGAAGTACAATGAAAACTCAGAGGTTGTGAATATATTTTATTTCTCAAACTAGTGTGGAAGCAAGTCCTATCGAATTGACACATGTTGGCACAATTCAGTGTAAAAAATATATATATTGGAAACCAAGAGGCTCAGATTGTAGTTCTGTCTCTGCCATGAATGGCTGGGGAAATCTGAAGTAATAATTGCACCTCCTTGGGCCTCAGTTTTCTCAGTTGCAAAGGATGACCTTGAAGGAGCTACTTGTTTCCTCTGGACTTCATTTAATTATCCATCAGCAACAAGCTTGCTCCGGTAGTTTATGATGTTACTAGGTAGACTCTTATTATAACATTGCTTTTTGAATCTAGTCAATGTCCCTACCTTCAGTAGATATTTAAAGAAGATTCTGAGCAGAATTCACCAAATGATCAAACAAACACAGTATCTTTTTAGAGTTGGGATTATTTGTTTGGTCAACGAAGATATGAAGGTCAGAGGCAGTATGCCTTGAATGGAAAGGTCAGTGGGTTAGAAATTCTACATTGTGGCTTCTGAGCAGCTTTGCTTCCTGCTACCTGTATTACCTGAGCAAGTGGTTAGATCTGCAAGACCCCTTATGAGCAAACAATTTTTATACTACATATCTTAATAACTGAAAAGTTTAATGGAAGAGACTTTATTTTTTTTTTTATTTTTTTTTTTTTCTTGCGTTATGCGGGCCTCTCACTGTTGTGGCCTCTCCCATTTGCGGAGCACAGGCTCCGGACGCGCAGGCTCAGCGGCCATGGCTCACGGGCCCAGCCGCTCCGCGGCATGTGGGATCTTCCCGAAACGGGGCACGAACCCGCGTCTCCTGCATCG